>NC_092339.1:13187500-13487500 GCF_046630445.1 Rutidosis leptorrhynchoides
TTATGAATTGAGAGGTATTAAAAAGTGTCACAAAATAATCGAACCATTAAAACAAGATGTCACTAAACGTGTATGGATTTGTGGCTAGTGGGGATATATTAACCCTAAAGATATTCACAATGTACCTAAATAAAGTGTTACATAAAAAATATGTATCAAAATGGGATTTAAATATGCATCAGAGTTCAAATCCAAAGGTAATAATTATCGTAATTTCTAAAAGTTCAATATTCACCTTTAGAAATTGTGAAACTACTTTTTCGTCTTCAAAACTATTTCGATTGAAAGCAAGCCTTCAGAAAGTCTTGATCATAGCGTCGTCATCTATCCATTGTGCGAAAGTGGATCCAATTTTCAACTGAAGTTTTTTTAGCACGCGTGCCACATAATTCGGCCCAATTATGTGGCCAACGTAATGTGCTCAAAAATGTGATTTGCGGCCATGAATTATTAACGAAACGAAACTATAGTCAAATATATATATGCATTCAATATGAAATTTTAAAATAGACACAATTATAGAGTTATGAATTGATATATATCAAAAAGTGTAACAAAATAATCGAACCATTAAACCAAGATGTCACTAAACGTGTAAGGATATGTGGCTTGTGGAGATATATTAACCCCAAAAATATTCACAACGTACCTAAATAAAGTGTTACATAAAAAATATGTATCGAAATGGTATTTCAATATGCATAAGAGGTCAAATCCAAAGGTAATAATTATCGTAATATCTAAAAGTTCAATATTCACCTTTAGAAATTGTAAAACTACTTTTTCGGAATCAAAACTATTTTGAAATGAAAGCAAGCCTTCAGGAAGTCTTGATCATAGTGTCGTTATCTATTCATCGTGCGAAAGTGGGTCCAATTTTCAACTGAAGTTTTTTTAGCACGTTTGCCACATAATTCGGCCCAATTATGTGGCCAACGTAATATGCTCAAAAATGTGATTTGTGGCCATGAATTATTAACGAAACGAAACTATAGTCAAATATATTTACATTCAATATTAAATTTTAAAATAGAAATAATTATAGATTTATGAATTAATAGATATCAAAAAGTGTCTCAAAATAATAGAACCATTAAACCAAGATGTCACTAAACGTGTATGGATTTGTGGCTAGGATATTAACCCCAAAAATATTCACTATATACCTACATAAAGTGCTACATAAAAAATAAGTATCAAAAAGGTATCTAAATATGCATAAGAGTTCAAATCCAAAGGTAATAATTATCGTAATTTCTAAAAGTTCAATATTCACCTTTAGAAATTGCAAAACTACTATTTTGTCGTCAAAAATATTTCGATTGAAAGAAAGCCTTCAAGAAGTCTTGATCGTATCGTCTTTATCTATTCATCGTGCGAAAGTGGGTCCAATTTTCAACCGAAGTATTTTTAGCACGCTTGCCACATAATTCGGCCCAATTATGTGGCCAACGTAATATGCTCAAAAATGTATTTTGCGGTCATGAATTATTAACGAAACGAAAATATAGTCAAATATATTTGCATTCAATATGAAATTTTAAAATAAAAACAATTATAGACTTTTGAATTGAGAGATATCAAAAAGTGTCACAAAATAATCGAACCATTAAAACAAGATGTCACTAAACGTGTATGGATTTGTGGCTAGTTGAAAGGACCCGTTCATATACATTATAAGCGATTCATAATAGTTGATTACATCGCGAGGTATTTGACCTCTATATGATACATTTTACAAACATTGCATTTGTTTTTAAAAGACAAACTTTCTTTACATCGAATATTGACAGGCATGTATACCATTTCATAATATCCACTATTCAACTATAAATTGACTTAATAATAATAATCTTTAATGAACTCAATGACTTGAATGCAACGTTCTTCGAAATATGCCATGAAAGACTCAAATTATTATCTTTAAAATGAGCAAATGCACAGCGGAAGATTTCTTTAATACCTGAGAATAAACATGCTTTAAAGTGTCAACCAAAAGGTTGGTGAGTTCATTAGTTTATCATAATCATTCATTTTCATCATTTTAATAGACCACAAGAATTTCATTTCCAGTTCTCATAAATATACGTCCCATGCATAGAGACAAAAATAATCATTCATATGGTGAACACCTGGTAACCGACATTAACAATATGCATATAAGAATATCCCCTATCATTCCGGGATCCTCCTTCGGACATGATATAAATTTCGAAGTACTAAAGCATCCGGTACTTTGGATGGGGTTTGTTAGGCCCAATAGATCTATCTTTAGGATTCGCGTCAATTAGGGTGTATGTTCCCTAATTCTTAGATTACCAGACTTTAATAAAAAGGGGCATATTCGATTTCGATAATTCAACCATAGAATGTAGTTTCAATTACTTGTGTCTATTTCGCCAAACATTTATAAAAGCGCATGTATTCTCAGTCCCAAAAATATAAAGGGTAAAAAGTCAAATGAAACTCACCATACTGTATTTCGTAGTAAAAATACATATAACGTCATTGAACAAGTGCAAGGTTGGCCTCGGATTCACGAACCTATATTAATTATATATATTTATATGTTGGTCAATATTTGTATAGCAATTTAGGTCAGGTCATAGTGTAATCCTATCCTATAGCTCGAGTCTGACTCTACAGTATAGTAACATGTTATATTACTCATGCTCAATTAAGATTCTAGTAAAAGGTGACGTGTGAAACAACGTAACACAAATGGTTTCATAATCATAAAATAGTATTTTAGGTTTTTTTTTTTTTTTTTTTTTTTTTTGAGAAAATCAACACAAAAAGTTAACTGAAAAGTTAACAGGAAAAGTCAAAGTTCAAAGTCAAAAGTCAAAGGTTAAAGTCAAAAGTCAAAGGTCAAAGTAAAAATGAGGTCGCATGCAAATATATAATAACTTATACAAAAATGATTTTCGGTCAAACATGACTAAACGGGCCACTTCAGCTATTTTTAGAAAAATTATCGGAACTCCGATTGATAAACGGCCAAAGATAAAAGTTACACATTACCAAAAAGATTAAGCATAAATATTACAGAAGTAAACTAAACCTAGACAACTCGTAGTTGCCAACGCGTTTTCGGCGTTTCAAAGTTAATTTTTCAGCTTTAATAAATTTACAAAAGTGACCGAGTAGCCTACTTTGGAGATTTTTAGAAAATTCCTCAAAACTCGTATTGACAAACGGTCAAAGCCTGCAAATTCTCGTTACCACAAAGATATAACATGATTTTTGGCAAGAGTAAACACATATCAGGCCGACCATGACAACTGATACAAAATTGACATTTTTAAATAAAAAAGTTTCTGCTCTTTTTAGAATTTTAAAATGTGACCAAACCGTCAACTTTGATGATTTTTAGAAAAATCGTCGAGACTCGAATTGACAAACGGCCAGAGTCGTTTGTTAGACCTTACAGCAAAGAATTCAGTGGTATTTTTTTTTATATATGAAACAACGCAGATCAGCGAGAATTTCAGTTCCCGTTTCGATATTTCATCAAAATTTGCAAAACTTCTTTTGTCCATAACTTGACAACCGTTCAACGAAACGAGACGTGCTTTATATGAAAATTCATCTACTCGACGAGTAGAATCCAAATAACCACTTTTTATAACCCATAAAATTAGTTCACTAATTATCATCAGCAATTTTAATTACGAAATTAATTATGCAATTTGTTTATTTCATAACTTTCTAACCGTTACTTGGATTCAAGTGATTCTTAAACCAAAATTCAACTATTTTTCGCTAGCTTTCCAATGACATGCATATCTTATACCTTATCTCAATCGTATATGTAACTAATTCAGGAATCAACATAACCTATCTAATGGCAATATCAAAAGTACAAGCATGCATAATCCTATATACTCGAGCACTAGTCAGGGATACACTATTAGTATGTAAAAATTAAATTATGAGTACTCACATATCAATATTGAGATTCAATATTGCAGGAAAGGTACGTAAACGCAACGGAGATGATAAACACTATATTGACCTCACGAGCATACCCATGAACCATACTCAATCACCTCCATAGCTATAACCCATACTTTCCTTAATCCTATCCCACTCGAAAAAACAACTTCGAAATCACTCGGACAGCACTCCGACGTAATATTTTATGTATACTAATAATATCTTGAAATAATACGGAGTAAATATATATATGTAAATCGATTGAGAGAGTTTAGAGAAAAATATTTTCAAGTTTCTATGAAATAATGAAATCTATTGAATTCTATTTATAATAGATTTTTGAATTATTAAAGTGAATTATTAAAGTATGAATTATTAAAGTGAATTATTAAAGTATGAATTATTAAAGTGAATTATTAAAGTATGAATTATTAAAGTGAATTATTAAAGTATGAATTATTAAAGTGAATTATTAAAGTATGAATTATTAAAGTATGAATTATTAAAGTGAATTATTAAAGTTAAAGTAAAGTAAAAATAAAGTAAAGGTAAAGTTTAAGTATAGTAAAAGTATAAAACTATGTACGTATAATACGCATATAAATATATATAATATTAATTTAAATCGTTATATATATTTAATAAAATAAAATATAAATATCGTTATCTTTATCATACTAGTTAAGTAATGAGTTGTCAAAAGTGGTTCTAGATATTTATAAAAGTTATATACGTTTTAATAATAAAGTTCTTTTTAAACTGAAAACGTTTTTGTACGTTTGAAACTAAATCAAATAAATATAATAATTTTGTTTTCCAAAACCAAATATATTTTTAAGAATCATTTTGTTTAAAGGTTAAAATAATAGAAATCGTTATATCATAAAACGTTTTAGAAAAGTAGAATCATATATATTCATAATAGGTTTCAAGTTTTTAAATTACAGTCTGTTGGTGAAGCATGGGATAAAGTTCAAAGGTTAAATAAACGTATGAAATCATCTTAATGAAAAATGTCGAGTTACTTACTTGTCGATATCCAACATCTAAGTTAGTTACACTTCACGTTCTTACTTATAAATCACTTTACCATTTTCCGAATGTTGTAAAAAAAAGAATAGATTTCTTAAATCACAGTGGACCTCATAACATAGACCCGTAATCATATCATAATGTATCTGATAAATTAATCATTTGATATTATCTTCTAATTCCATCGATAAACATATTGAAACAAATACGTTCATGTAAAGTATTATACGTTTAATACTTTATTAATATTCTCAAGTTATAATATATATACATATATATACATATTTATTTATATATAACGGTTCGTGAATCGTTGGAATTTGGTCGAGGTTATAATGAATGTATGAACACAATTTAAAATTCTTGAGATTTAACTTAACAAACTTTGCTTATCGTGTTGGAATAATATAAAGATAAAGTTTAAATTTGGTTGGAAATTTCCGGGTTGTCACACTAGTGGGGATATATTAACCCTAAATATATTCACAATGTACCTAAATAGAGTGTTACATAAAAAATATGTATCAAAATGGGATTTAAATATGCATAAGAGTTCAAATTCAAAGGTAATAATTATCGTAATTTCTAAAGTTCAATATTCACCTTTAGAAATTGTAAAACTACTTTTTCGGCTTCAAAACTATTTCGAATGAAAGCAAGCCTTCTGGAATTCTTGATCATAATGTTGTTATCTATTCATCGTGCAAAAGTGGGTCCAATTTTCGATCGAAGTTTTTTTAGCACGCTTGCCACATAATTCAGCCCAATTATTCGGCCAACATAATGTGCTCAAAAATGTGATTTGCAGCCATGAATCATTAACGAAACCAAACTATGGTCAAATATATACGCATTCAATTTGAAATTTTAATATAGAAACAATTATAGCGTTATGAATTGAGATATATCAAAAAGTGTCACAAAATAATCGAACCATTAAACCAAAATGTCACTAAACGTGTAAGGATATGTGGCTTGTAGGGATATATTAACCCCAAAAATATTCACAATGTACCTAAATAAAGTGTTACATAAAAAATATGTATCAAAATGGTATTTAAATATGCGTAAGAGTTCAAATCCAAAGGTAAAAATTATCGTAATTTCTAAAAGTTCAATATTCACCTTTAGAAATTGTAAAACTACTTTTTCGGCGTCAAAACTATTTCTAATGAAAGCAAGCCTTCTGGAAGCCTTGATCATAGTGTCGTTGTCTATTTATCATGCGAAAGTGGGTCCAATTTTCAACCGAAGTTTTTTTAGCACGCTTGCCACATAATTCGGCACAATAATATGGCCAACGTAATGTGCTCAAAAATGTGATTTGCGGCTATGAATTATTAACAAAATGAAACTATAGTCAAATATATTTACATTCAGTATTGATATGGCACCCGCGGGTCGTGGGCGCGGATCTACTACATCCATCACCCGTACCCGCGGAATTTTTTAGGATCCATTAGCCGACGGATATTTCTTAACGGATTTATTTTTAGATCCATGCCCGTACCCTTGGATATTCGTGGGTCGCGGGATTACCCGTGGATCGTATTCATGAAGTATATATGTAGATTAAAGTATTCAAAAAAGAAAAATAAATATCATTATGCAATTCAAAGTGATATGAAAAACATCATCCAATCATATACCCATGTTTATGATATAATACAATGAGAAAACGTATATTAATTATATACTTTTTTGCTAATATATGTGAAGCTACAATGTTTTATAGTAACAATCAAAATTTCGCAGCTAAAAACTAATTATACAGTAGGTTGACGAATTACTAAAATGATAGGTAAATATTAGATTTATTAAGATAGTCTAATAAACGAAACAGTCGATAACATGCTTTGATTATATAATACATGTGATGTGTAGTTGTGTGATGCTCTATGTACTCAAAAATTCGTAGCTAAAAACTAATCATACAGTAGGTTGACGAATTACTAAAATGATAGGTAAATATTAGATTTATTAAGATAGTCTAATAAATGAAACATCGATAACATGCTTTGATTATATAATACATGTGATGTGTAGTTGTTGAAATGTCCCGTTCTTATTGATTAAAAACGTTCCATATTAATTGATTTCGTTGCGAGGTTTTGACCTCTATATGAGACGTTTTTCAAAGACTGCATTCATTTTAAAACAAACCATAACCTTTATTTCATCAATAAAGGTTTAAAAAGCTTTACGTAGATTATCAAATAATGATAATCTAAAATATCCTGTTTACACACGACCATTACATAATGGTTTACAATACAAATATGTTACAACAAAATAAGTTTCTTGAATGCAGTTTTTACACAATATCATACAAGCATGGACTCCAATTCTCGTCCTTATTTAAGTATGCGACAGCGGAAGCTCTTAATAATCACCTGAGAATAAACATGCTTAAAACGTCAACAAAAATGTTGGTGAGTTATAGGTTTAACCTATATATATCAAATCATAATAATAGACCACAAGATTTCATATTTCAATACACATCCCATACATAGAGATAAAAATCATTCATATGGTGAACACCTGGTAACCGACATTAACAAGATGCATATATAAGAATATCCCCATCATTCCGGGACACCCTTCGGATATGATATAAATTTCGAAGTACTAAAGCATCCGGTACTTTGGATGGGGCTTGTTGGGCCTGATAGATCTATCTTTAGGATTCGCGTCAATTAGGGTGTCTGTTCCCTAATTCTTAGATTACCAGACTTAATAAAAAGGGGCATATTCGATTTCGATAATTCAACCATAGAATGTAGTTTCACGTACTTGTGTCTATTTTGTAAATCATTTATAAAACCTGCATGTATTCTCATCCCAAAAATATTAGATTTTAAAAGTGGGACTATAACTCACTTTCACAGATTTTTACTTCGTCGGGAAGTAAGACTTGGCCACTGGTTGATTCACGAACCTATAACAATATATACATATATATCAAAGTATGTTCAAAATATATTTACAACACTTTTAATATATTTTGATGTTTTAAGTTTATTAAGTCAGCTGTCCTCGTTAGTAACCTACAACTAGTTGTCCACAGTTAGATGTACAGAAATAAATCGATAAATATTATCTTGAATCAATCCACGACCCAGTGTATACGTATCTCAGTATTGATCACAACTCAAACTATATATATTTTGGAATCAACCTCAACCCTGTATAGCTAACTCCAACATTCACATATAGAGTGTCTATGGTTGTTCCGAAATATATATAGATGTGTCGACATGATAGGTCGAAACATTGTATACGTGTCTATGGTATCTCAAGATTACATAATATACAATACAAGTTGATTAAGTTATGGTTGGAATAGATTTGTTACCAATTTTCACGTAGCTAAAATGAGAAAAATTATCCAATCTTGTTTTACCCATAACTTCTTCATTTTAAATCCGTTTTGAGTGAATCAAATTGCTATGGTTTCATATTGAACTATATTTTATGAATCTAAACAGAAAAAGTATAAGTTTATAGTCATAAAAATAAGTTACAAGTCGTTTTTGTAAAGGTAGTCATTTCAGTCGAAAGAACGACGTCTAGATGACCATTTTAGAAAACATAATTCCACTTTGAGTTTAACCATAATTTTTGGATATAGTTTCATGTTCATAATAAAAATCATTTTCTCAGAATAACAACTTTTAAATCAAAGTTTATCATAGTTTTTAATTAACTAACCCAAAACAGCCCGCGGTGTTACTACGACGGCGTAAATCCGGTTTTACGGTGTTTTTCGTGTTTCCAGGTTTTAAATCATTAAGTTAGCATATCATATAGATATAGAACATGTGTTTAGTTGATTTTAAAAGTCAAGTTAGAAGGATTAACTTTTGTTTGCGAACAAGTTTAGAATTAACTAAACTATGTTCTAGTGATTACAAGTTTAAACCTTCGAATAAGATAGCTTTATATGTATGAATCGAATGATGTTATGAACATCATTACTACCTTAAGTTCCTTGGATAAACCTACTGGAAAAGAGAAAAATGGATCTAGCTTCAACGGATCCTTGGATGGCTCGAAGTTCTTGAAGCAGAATCATGACACGAAAACAAGTTCAAGTAAGATCATCACTTGAAATAAGATTGTTATAGTTATAGAAATTGAACCAAAGTTTGAATATGATTATTACCTTGTATTAGAATGATAACCTACTGTAAGAAACAAAGATTTCTTGAGGTTGGATGATCACCTTATAAGATTGGAAGTGAGCTAGCAAACTTGAAAGTATTCTTGATTTTATGTAACTAGAACTTGTAAAATATATGAAGAACACTTAGAACTTGAAGATAGAACTTGAGAGAGATCAATTAGATGAAGAAAATTGAAGAATGAAAGTGTTTGTAGGTGTTTTTGGTCGTTGGTGTATGGATTAGATATAAAGGATATGTAATTTTGTTTTCATGTAAATAAGTCATGAATGATTACTCATATTTTTGTAATTTTATGAGATATTTCATGCTAGTTGCCAAATGATGGTTCCCACATGTGTTAGGTGACTCACATGGGCTTCTAAGAGCTAATCATTGGAGTGTATATACCAATAGTACATACATCTAAAAGCTGTGTATTGTACGAGTACGAATACGGGTGCATACGAGTAGAATTGTTGATGAAACTGAACGAGGATGTAATTGTAAGCATTTTTGTTAAGTAGAAGTATTTTGATAAGTGTATTGAAGTCTTTCAAAAGTGTATAAATACATATTAAAACACTACATGTTTATACATTTTAACTGAGTCGTTAAGTCATCGTTAGTCGTTACATGTAAGTGTTGTTTTGAAACCTTTAGGTTAACGATCTTGTTAAATGTTGTTAACCCAATGTTTATAATATCAAATGAGATTTTAAATTATTATATTATCATGATATTATCATGTATGAATATCTCTTAATATGATATATATACATTAAATGTCTTTACAACGATAATCGTTACATATATGTCTCGTTTAAAAATCATTAAGTTAGTAGTCTTGTTTTTACATATGTAGTTCATTGTTAATATACTTAATGATATGTTTACTTATCATAGTATCATGTTAACTATATATATATATATATCCATATATATGTCATCATATAGTTTTTACAAGTTTTAACGTTCGTGAATCACCGGTTAACTTGGGTGGTCAATTGTCTATATGAAACATATTTCAATTAATCAAGTCTTAACAAGTTTGATTGCTTAACATGTTGGAAACATTTAATCATGTAAATATCAATATCAATTAATATATATAAACATGGAAAAGTTCGGGTCACTACAGTACCTACCCGTTAAATAAATTTCGTCCCGAAATTTTAAGCTGTTGAAGGTGTTGACGAATCTTCTGGAAATAGATGCGGGTATTTCTTCTTCATCTGATCTTCACGCTCCCAGGTGAACTCGGGTCCTCTACAAGCATTCCATCGAACCTTAACAATTGGTATCTTGTTTTGCTTAAGTCTTTTAACCTCACGATCCATTATTTCAACGGGTTCTTCGATGAATTGGAGTTTTTCGTTGATTTGGATTTCATCTAACGGAATAGTGAGATCTTCTTTAGCAAAACATTTCTTCAAATTCGAGACGTGGAAAGTGTTATGTACAGCCGCGAGTTGTTGAGGTAACTCAAGTCGGTAAGCAACTGGTCCGACACGATCAATAATCTTGAATGGTCCAATATACCTTGGATTTAATTTCCCTCGTTTACCAAATCGAACAACGCCTTTCCAAGGTGCAACTTTAAGCATGACCATCTCTCCAATTTCAAATTCTATATCTTTTCTTTTAATGTCAGCGTAGCTCTTTTGTCGACTTTGAGCGGTTTTCAACCGTTGTTGAATTTGGATGATCTTCTCGGTAGTTTCTTGTATAATCTCCGGACCCGTAATCTGTC
Organism: Rutidosis leptorrhynchoides; assembly: GCF_046630445.1. Taxonomy (NCBI): domain Eukaryota; kingdom Viridiplantae; phylum Streptophyta; class Magnoliopsida; order Asterales; family Asteraceae; genus Rutidosis; species Rutidosis leptorrhynchoides. Next base: position 13,198,391 of record NC_092339.1, read on the forward strand.
TATCCCCCACTTCACTCCAACAAATCGGAGACCTGCACTTTCTACCATAAAGTGCTTCAAACGGCGCCATCTCAATGCTTGAATGGTAGCTGTTGTTGTAGGAAAATTCTGCTAATGGTAGATGTCGATCCCAACTGTTTCCGAAATCAATAACACATGCTCGTAGCATGTCTTCAAGCGTTTGTATCGTCCTTTCGCTCTGTCCATCAGTTTGTGGATGATAGGCAGTACTCATGTCTAGACGAGTTCCTAATACTTGCTGTAATGTCTGCCAGAATCTTGAAATAAATCTGCCATCCCTATCAGAGATAATAGAGATTGGTATTCCATGTCTGGAGACGACTTCCTTCAAATACAGTCGTGCTAACTTCTCCATCTTGTCATCTTCTCTTATTGGCAGGAAGTGTGCTGATTTGGTGAGACGATCAACTATTACCCAAATAGTATCAAAACCACTTGCAGTCCTTGGCAATTTAGTGATGAAATCCATGGTAATGTTTTCCCATTTCCATTCCGGGATTTCGGGTTGTTGAAGTAGACATGATGGTTTCTGATGCTCAGCTTTGACCTTAGAACACGTCAAACATTCTCCTACATATTTAGCAACATCGGCTTTCATACCCGGCCACCAAAAATGTTTCTTGAGATCCTTGTACATCTACCCCGTTCCAGGATGTATTGAGTATCTGGTTTTATGAGCTTCTCTAAGTACCATTTCTCTCATATCTCCAAATTTTGGTACCCAAATCCTTTCAGCCCTATACCGGGTTCCGTCTTCCCGAATATTAAGATGTTTCTCCGATCCTTTGGGTATTTCATCCTTTAAATTTCCCTCTTTTAAAACTCCTTGTTGCGCCTCCTTTATTTGAGTAGTAAGGTTATTATGAATCATTATATTCATAGATTTTACTCGAATGGGTTCTCTGTCCTTCCTGCTCAAGGCATCGGCTACCACATTTGCCTTCCCCGGGTGGTAACGAATCTCAAAGTCGTAATCATTCAATAATTCAATCCACCTACGCTGCCTCATATTCAGTTGTTTCTGATTAAATATGTGTTGAAGACTTTTGTGGTCGGTATATATAATACTTTTGACCCCATATAAGTAGTGCCTCCAAGTCTTTAATGCAAAAACAACCGCGCCTAATTCCAAATCATGCGTCGTATAATTTTGTTCGTGAATCTTCAATTGTCTAGACGCATAAGCAATCACCTTCGTTCGTTGCATTAATACACAACCGAGACCTTGCTTTGATGCGTCACAATAAATCACAAAATCATCATTCCCTTCAGGCAATGACAATATAGGTGCCGTAGTTAGCTTTTTCTTCAATAACTGAAACGCTTTCTCTTGTTCATCATTCCATTCAAATTTCTTCCCTTTATGCGTTAATGCAGTCAAGGGTTTTGCTATTCTGGAAAAGTCTTGGATGAACCTTCTGTAGTAACCAGCTAGTCCTAAAAACTGGCGTATGTGTTTCGGAGTTTTCGGGTTTCCCACTTTTCAACAGTTTCTATCTTTGCCGGATCCACCTTAATACCTTCTTTGTTCACTATGTGACCGAGGAATTGAACTTCTTCCAACCAAAATGCACACTTTGAAAACTTAGCGTACAATTCTTCCTTCCTCAATACTTCTAACACCTTTCTCAAATGTTCACCGTGTTCTTGGTCATTCTTTGAGTAAATAAGTATGTCATCAATGAAAACAATGACAAACTTGTCAAGGTATGGTCCACACACTCGGTTCATAAGGTCCATGAACACAGCTGGTGCATTAGTTAAACCAAACGGCATGACCATAAACTCGTAATGACCGTAACGTGTTCTGAAAGCAGTCTTTGGAATATCATCTTCTTTCACCCGCATTTGATGATACCCGGAACGTAAGTCAATCTTTGAATAAACAGACGAGCCTTGTAGTTGATCAAATAAGTCGTCGATTCTCGGTAGTGGGTAGCGGTTCTTGATGGTAAGTTTGTTCAACTCTCGGTAGTCGATACACAACCTGAATGTACCATCTTTCTTCTTGACAAACAAAACAGGAGCTCCCCACGGTGATGTGCTTGGTCGAATGAAACCACGTTCTAATAGTTCTTGCAGTTGGCTTTGCAGTTCTTTCATCTCGCTGGGTGCGAGTCTATAAGGAGCACGAGCTATTGGTGCAGCTCCTGGTACAACATATATTTGAAATTCAATAGATCGATGTGGAGGTAGTCCCGGTAATTCTTTCAGAAATACATCGGGAAATTCTTTTGCAATGGGAACATCATTGATGCTCTTTTCTTCAGTTTGTACTTTCTCGATGTGTGCTAGAACAGCATAGCAACCTTTTCTTATTAGTTTTTGTGCCTTCAAATTACTAATAAGATGTAGCTTCGTGTTGCCCTTTTCTCCGTACACCATTAAGGGTTTTCCTTTTTCTCGTATAATGCGAATTTCATTTTTGTAACAGACGATCTCTGCTTTCACTTCTTTCAACCAGTCCATACCGATTATCACATCAAAACTCCCTAACTCTACTGGTATCAAATCAATCTTAAATGTTTCGCTAACCAGTTTAATTTCTCGATTCCGACATATATTATCTGCTGAAATTAATTTACCATTTGCTAATTCGAGTAAAAATTTACTATCCAAAGGCGTCAATGGACAACTTAATTTAGCACAAAAATATCTACTCATATAGCTTCTATCCGCACCCGAATCAAATAAAACGTAAGCAGATTTATTGTCAATAAGAAACGTACCCGTAACAAGCTCCGGGTCTTCCTGTGCCTCTGCCGCATTAATATTGAAAACTCTTCCGCGGCCTTGTCCATTCGTGTTCTCCTGGTTCGGGCAATTTCTAATAATGTGGCCCGGTTTTCCACATTTATAACAAACTACATTGGCATAACTTGCTCCGACACTACTTGCTCCGCCATTACTCGTTCCGACACCATTTGTTCCTTTCGTTCTATTAACCCCTGGTCCGTAGACCTCACACTTCGCCGTGCTATGACCATTTCTTTTACACTTGTTGCAAAATTTGGTGCAGAACCCTGAGTGATACTTTTCACACCTTTGGCATAGCTGCTTCTGATTGTTGTTGTTGTTGCGGTTATTATTGTTGTTGGGATGATTGTTGTAGTTGCTGTTGTTGTTGTTGTTGTTGTTGTTGTTGTTGTTGTTGTTGTTGTTGGGCCATTTGTTGTAGTTGCGATTGATGTTGCGATTGTTGGGATAATTGTTGCGATTATTGTTATAATTGCTGTTGTTGTTGTATTGGTGATTCTTATCACCGTTTTCCTCCCACTTTCTTTTGACTTGCTTCACATTGGCCTCTTCAGCAGTCTGTTCTTTAATTCTTTCTTCAATCTGGTTCACTAGTTTGTGAGCCATTCTACATGCCTGTTGTATGGAGGCGGGTTCGTGTGAACTTATATCTTCTTGGATTCTTTCCGGTAATCCTTTCACAAACGCGTCGATCTTCTCTTCCTCATCTTCGAATGCTCCCGGACACAATAGGCACAATTCTGTGAATCGTCTTTCGTACGTGGTAATATCAAATCCTTGGGTTCGTAACCCTCTAAGTTCTGTCTTGAGCTTATTGACCTCGGTTCTGGGACGGTACTTCTCGTTCATCAAGTGCTTGAATGCTGACCACGGTAGTGCGTAAGCATCATCTTGTCCCACTTGCTCTAGATAGGTATTCCACCATGTTAACGCAGAACCTGTGAAGGTATGCGTAGCGTACTTCACTTTGTCCTCTTCAGTACACTTACTTATGGCAAACACCGATTCGACCTTCTCGGTCCACCGTTTCAATCCGATCGGTCCTTCGGTTCCATCAAATTCCAAAGGTTTGCAGGCAGTGAATTCTTTGTAGGTGCATCCTACACGATTTCCTGTACTGCCAGATCCAAGGTTATTGTTGGTATGTAGCGCAGCCTGTACTGCGGCTATGTTTGAAGCTAGAAAAGTACGGAATTCCTCTTCATTCATATTCACGGTGTGTCGAGTAGTCGGTGCCATTTCCTTCAAAATAGTCAAATGGAACAAGTTAATCATAAAGAATATTAAGAGTAGTTAATAGTATTTCGTAGCATAATATGAACTCATTTATAAAAGCTTTTTCTTCATATTAGCGTTTTATAAGTTTAAATTCGGGTAGTACCTACCCGTTAAGTTCATAGTTAGTAGCTAATATACAATTCAACTACTACAATTCTATATGAAAAACTGATTATAATAATATTTCGCGTTCAAACTTTTACACAATATTTTACAAACTTACAATACCGCTTATTTTACATATAGCATGAAATATAGCACACAATAAATTTGATACAAGATGGTTGTGAAGATAATTCTAGCTAGTACACAAGTCGTTCAGCAAAGGCAATAAAGACACGTAATTCATACGTCCAGAAACAAGTCATGCATTCTGGTTTTACTAGGATTACTTCCCATCCTTGGTCTTGTGGAACATAACCGTTATGGCCGTTGATAAGACAGCGTGTTGTAACGTCGTCAAAAGGACGAGGGTTACGTAATGTCCAACAGTCCCGTAACAATCTAAAAACCTCATTTCTTACCCCAATTACCGACTCCGTCACTTGTGGAAACGTTTTGTTTAATAGTTGTAGCCCGATGTTCTTGTTCTCACTTTGGTGAGAAGCGAACATTACTAATCCGTAAGCATAACATGCTTCTTTATGTTGCATGTTAGCCGCTTTTTCTAAATCACGAAGTCCAATATTAGGATATATTGAGTCAAAATAATTTCTTAACCCGTTGCGTAAAATAGCATTTGGGTTCCCCGCAATATATGCGTCAAAGTAAACACATCGTAACTTATGGGTTTCCCAATGTGATATCCCCCATCTTTCAAACGAAAGTCTCTTATAAACCAAGACATTCTTGGAACGTTCTTCGAATGTCTTACAAACTGATCTCGCCTTAAATAGTTGTGCCGAGGAATTCTGACCGACTCTAGACAAGATTTCATCAATCATGTCTCCGGGTAGGTCTCTTAAAATATTGGGTTGTCTATCCATTTTGTGTTTTTAAACTGTAAAATAGACAAGAGTTAGATTCATAAAAAAAATACTTATTAATATAAGCAATTTTTACACATCATAAAGCATAAGCACACTATATTACATATATTACACCACACGAATACAACTATCTTATTCCGACTCGCTTGTTTCTTCTTCTTCGGTTTTGGTTCGTTTTGCCAAGTTTCTAGGGATATATGATGTTCCCCTAATACGAGTCGTAATTTTCCACATTGGTTTAGAAAAACCTGGTGGTTTAGAGGTTCCCGGGTCATTGTTACAACTTAAGGACTTCGGGGGTTGACGATACATATAAAGTTCATCGGGGTTGGAATTAGATTTCTCTATTTTTATGCCCTTTCCCTTATTATTTTTTTTTGACTTTTTAAATTCAGTTGGGGTAATTTCTATAACATCATCGGAATTCTCGTCGGAATCCGATTCATCGGAGAATTGGTAATCCTCCCAATATTTTGCTTCCTTGGCGGAAACACCATTGACCATAATTAACCTTGGTCGGTTGGTTGAAGATTTCCTTTTACTTAACCATTTTATTATTTCCCCCACCGGTTCTATTTCTTCATCCGGTTCCGATTCTTCTTCCGGTTCCGATTCTTCTTCCGGTTCCGACTCTTCTTCCGGTTCCTCTTCGAGAACTTGTGAATCAGTCCACGAATCATTCCAATTTACATTTGACTCTTCATTATTATTAGGTGAGTCAATGGGACTTGTTCTAGAGGTAGACATCTATCACATAATATCAAACACGTTAAGAGATTAATATATCACATAATATTCACATGTTAAAAATATATAGTTTCCAAAAAATTTGTTAAGCAATCACTTTTCAAGTAAACACGGTCGAAGTCCAGACTCACTAATGCATCCTAACAAACTAGATAAGACACACTAATGCAAAATTCTGGTTCTCTAAGACCAACGCTCGGATACCAACTGAAATGTCCCGTTCTTATTGATTAAAAACGTTCCATATTAATTGATTTCGTTGCGAGGTTTTGACCTCTATATGAGACGTTTTTCAAAGACTGCATTCATTTTAAAACAAACCATAACCTTTATTTCATCAATAAAGGTTTAAAAAGCTTTACGTAGATTATCAAATAATGATAATCTAAAATATCCTGTTTACACACGACCATTACATAATGGTTTACAATACAAATATGTTACAACAAAATAAGTTTCTTGAATGCAGTTTTTACACAATATCATACAAGCATGGACTCCAATTCTCGTCCTTATTTAAGTATGCGACAGCGGAAGCTCTTAATAATCACCTGAGAATAAACATGCTTAAAACGTCAACAAAAATGTTGGTGAGTTATAGGTTTAACCTATATATATCAAATCATAATAATAGACCACAAGATTTCATATTTCAATACACATCCCATACATAGAGATAAAAATCATTCATATGGTGAACACCTGGTAACCGACATTAACAAGATGCATATATAAGAATATCCCCATCATTCCGGGACACCCTTCGGATATGATATAAATTTCGAAGTACTAAAGCATCCGGTACTTTGGATGGGGCTTGTTGGGCCCGATAGATCTATCTTTAGGATTCGCGTCAATTAGGGTGTCTGTTCCCTAATTCTTAGATTACCAGACTTAATAAAAAGGGGCATATTCGATTTCGATAATTCAACCATAGAATGTAGTTTCACGTACTTGTGTCTATTTTGTAAATCATTTATAAAACCTGCATGTATTCTCATCCCAAAAATATTAGATTTTAAAAGTGGGACTATAACTCACTTTCACAGATTTTTACTTCGTCGGGAAGTAAGACTTGGCCACTGGTTGATTCACGAACCTATAACAATATATACATATATATCAAAGTATGTTCAAAATATATTTACAACACTTTTAATATATTTTGATGTTTTAAGTTTATTAAGTCAGCTGTCCTCGTTAGTAACCTACAACTAGTTGTCCACAGTTAGATGTACAGAAATAAATCGATAAATATTATCTTGAATCAATCCACGACCCAGTGTATACGTATCTCAGTATTGATCACAACTCAAACTATATATATTTTGGAATCAACCTCAACCCTGTATAGCTAACTCCAACATTCACATATAGAGTGTCTATGGTTGTTCCGAAATATATATAGATGTGTCGACATGATAGGTCGAAACATTGTATACTTGTCTATGGTATCTCAAGATTACATAATATACAATACAAGTTGATTAAGTTATGGTTGGAATAGATTTGTTACCAATTTTCACGTAGCTAAAATGAGAAAAATTATCCAATCTTGTTTTACCCATAACTTCTTCATTTTAAATCCGTTTTGAGTGAATCAAATTGCTATGGTTTCATATTGAACTCTATTTTATGAATCTAAACAGAAAAAGTATAAGTTTATAGTCGGAAAAATAAGTTACAAGTCGTTTTTGTAAAGGTAGTCATTTCAGTCGAAAGAACGACGTCTAGATGACCATTTTAGAAAACATACTTCCACTTTGAGTTTAATCATAATTTTTGGATATAGTTTCATGTTCATAATAAAAATCATTTTCTCAGAATAACAACTTTTAAATCAAAGTTTATCATAATTTTTAATTAACTAACCCAAAACAGCCCGCGGTGTTACTACGACGGCGTAAATCCGGTTTTACGGTGTTTTTCGTGTTTTCAGGTTTTAAATCATTAAGTTAGCATATCATATAGATATAGAACATGTGTTTAGTTGATTTTAAAAGTCAAGTTAGAAGGATTAACTTTTGTTTGCGAACAAGTTTAGAATTAACTAAACTATGTTCTAGTGATTACAAGTTTAAACCTTCGAATAAGATAGCTTTATATGTATGAATCGAATGATGTTATGAACATCATTACTACCTTAAGTTCCTTGGATAAACCTACTGGAAAAGAGAAAAATGGATCTAGCTTCAACGGATCCTTGGATGGCTCGAAGTTCTTGAAGCAGAATCATGACACGAAAACAAGTTCAAGTAAGATCATCACTTGAAATAAGATTGTTATAGTTATAGAAATTGAACCAAAGTTTGAATATGATTATTACCTTGTATTAGAATGATAACCTACTGTAAGAAACAAAGATTTCTTGAGGTTGGATGATCACCTTATAAGATTGGAAGTGAGCTAGCAAACTTGAAAGTATTCTTGATTTTATGTAACTAGAACTTGTAAAATATATGAAGAACACTTAGAACTTGAAGATAGAACTTGAGAGAGATCAATTAGATGAAGAAAATTGAAGAATGAAAGTGTTTGTAGGTGTTTTTGGTCGTTGGTGTATGGATTAGATATAAAGGATATGTAATTTTGTTTTCATGTAAATAAGTCATGAATGATTACTCATATTTTTGTAATTTTATGAGATATTTCATGCTAGTTGCCAAATGATGGTTCCCACATGTGTTAGGTGACTCACATGGGCTACTAAGAGCTGATCATTGGAGTGTATATACCAATAGCACATACATCTAAAAGCTGTGTATTGTACGAGTACGAATACGGGTGCATACGAGTAGAATTGTTGATGAAACTGAACGAGGATGTAATTGTAAGCATTTTTGTTAAGTAGAAGTATTTTGATAAGTGTATTGAAGTCTTTCAAAAGTGTATAAATACATATTAAAACACTACATGTATATACATTTTAACTGAGTCGTTAAGTCATCGTTAGTCGTTACATGTAAGTGTTGTTTTGAAACCTTTAGGTTAACGATCTTGTTAAATGTTGTTAACCCAATGTTTATAATATCAAATGAGATTTTAAATTATTATATTATCATGATATTATCATGTATGAATATCTCTTAATATGATATATATACATTAAATGTCTTTACAACGATAATCGTTACATATATGTCTCGTTTAAAAATCATTAAGTTAGTAGTCTTGTTTTTACATATGTAGTTCATTGTTAATATACTTAATGATATGTTTACTTATCATAGTATCATGTTAACTATATATATATCCATATATATGTCATCATATAGTTTTTACAAGTTTTAACGTTCGTGAATCACCGGTTAACTTGGGTGGTCAATTGTCTATATGAAACATATTTCAATTAATCAAGTCTTAACAAGTTTGATTGCTTAACATGTTGGAAACACTTAATCATGTAAATATCAATATCAATTAATATATATAAACATGGAAAAGTTCGGGTCACTACAGTTGTGTGATGCTCTAGTTACTAAAAAGTTCGATACCACAATCATATGAGGAATGTAAAAAGTTATACGGAGTAAATTATTACCATCGTCCATTTATTCAAGGTGGCATTTTTCACATTTAGAACGAGTACATCAGCGAATTATTCAAACGGGTATTACGGATTTTTGGATCGGATTTTACCCGCAACGGATCTATTACATCCATCACCCACCCGCGACCCGTCAGCGAGTACAAGATTACATCCATAGTCCACCTGCGGGTCAAAATTTTTGATTTTATCCGCCCATTACGGGTGCGGGTACCCACGGATCTCGAATTTTTTTAGATCCATTGTCATCCCTAATTCAATATGAAATTTTAAAATAGAAACAATTCTAGATTTATGAATTAATAGATATCAAAAAGTGTCACAAAATAATAGAACCATTAAACCAAGATGTCACTAAACGTGTAAAGATTTGTGGCTAGTGGGGATATATTAACCCAAAAATATTCACAATGTACCAACATAAAGTGTTACATAAAAAATAAGTATCAAAATGGTATTTAAATATGCATAAGAGTTCATATCCAAAGTTAATAATTATCTTAATTTCAAAAAGTTCAATATTCACCTTTAGAAATTGCAAAACTACTATTTTGGCATCAAAAATATTTCGAATGAAAGAAAGCCTTCAGGAAGTCTTGATCATATCGTCGTTATCTTATCGTGCGAAAGTGGGTCCAATTTTCAACCGAAGTTTTTTTAGCACGCTTGCCACATAATTCGGCCCAATTATGTGGCCAACGTAATATGCTCAAAAATGTGATTTGCGGCCATGATCTATTAACGAAACGAAACTATAGTCAAATTTATTTGCATTCAATATGAAATTTTAAAATAGAAACAATTATAGACTTATGAATTGAAAGATATTAAAAAGTGTCACAAAATAATCGAACCATTAAAATAAGATGTCACTAAACGTGTATAGATTTGTGGCTAGTAGTGATATATTAACCCCAAAGATATTCTTAATGTACCTAAATAAATTATTACATAAAAATACGTAACAAAATGGGATTTAAATATGCATCAGAGTTCAAATCCAAAGGTAATAATTATCGTAATTTCTAAAAGTTCAGTATTCACCTTTATAAATTCTAAAACTACTTTTTCGTCTTCAAAACTATTTCGAATGAAAGCAAGCCTTCAGGAAGTCTTGATCATAGTGTCGTTATCTATTCATCGTGCGAAAGTGAATCCAATTGCAACCGAAGTTTTTTTAGCACGCTTGGCACATAATTCGGCCCAATTATGTGGCCAATGTAATGTGCTCAAAAATGTGATTTGCGGTCATGAATTATTAACGAAACGAAACTATGGTCAAATATATACACACACACACACACACACACACACACACACACATATATATATATATATATATATATATATATACACACACACATACATATATGTATGCATTCAATATGAAATTTTAAAATAGACACAATTATAGAGTTATGAATTGAGATATATCAAAAAGTGTCACAAAATAATCGAACCATTAAACCAAGATGTCACTAATCGTGTAAGGATATGTGGCGTGTAGAGATATATTAACCCCAATAATATTTACAACGTACCAAAATAAAGTGATACATAAAAAATATGTATCAAAATGGTATTTCAATATGCGTAAGAGTTCAAATCCAAAGGTAATAGTTATCGTAATTTCTAAAAGTTCAATATTCACCTTTAGAAATTGTAAAACTACTTTTTCGGCGTTAAAACTATTTCGAATGAAAGCAAGCCTTCAGAAAGTCTTGATCATAGTGTCATTATCTATTCATCCTGCGAAAATAGGTCCAATTTTCAACCGAAGTTTTTTAAGTACGCTTGCCACATAATTCGGCCAAATTATGTGGCCAACATAATGTGTTCTAAAATGTGATTTGCGGCCATGAATTATTAACGAAACGAAACTATAGTCAAATATATTTGCATTCAATGTGAAATTTTAAAATGGAAACAATTATAGATTTATGAATTAATAGATATCAAAAAGTGTCACAAAATAATAGAACCATTAAACCAAGATGTCACTAACCGTGTAAGGATTTGTGGATAGTGGAGATATATTAACCCCAAAAATATTCACAATGAACCTACATAAAGTGTTACATAAAAAATAAGTATCAAAATGGTATTTAAATATGCATAAGAGTTCAAATCCAAAGGTAATAACTATCGTAATTTCTCAAAGTTCAGTATTCACCTTTAGAAATTGCAAAACTACTATTTCACCATCAAAAATATTTCGAATGAAAAAAAGCCTTCAGTAAGTGCCGATCATATCGTCGTTATCTATTCATCGTGCGAAATTGGGTAAAATTTTCAACCGAAGTTTTTTTAGCACGCTTGCCACATAATTCGGCCCAATTATGTGGCCAACGTAATGTGCTCAAAAATGTGTTTTGCGGCCATGAATTAATAACGAAACGAAACTATAGTCTAATATATTTGTATTCTATATAAAATTTTAAAATAGAAACATTTATAGACATAAGAATTGAGGGGTATTAAAAAGTGTCACAAAATAATTGAACCATTAAACCAAGATGTCACTAAACGTGTAAGGATATCTGGCATGTGGAGATATTAACCCCAAATATATTCACAACGTACCTAAATAAAGTGTTACATAAAAAATATGTATCAAAATGGTATTTCAATATGCATAAGAGTTTAAATCCAAAGGTAATAATTATCGTAATTTCTGAAAGTTCAATATTCACCTTTAGAAATTGTGAAACTACTTTTTCGACTTCAAAACTATTTCGATGAAAGCAAGCCTTCAGGAATTCTTGATCATAGTGTCGTTATCTATTCATCGTGTGAGGGCCCAATTTTCAACCGAAGTTTTTTAAGCACGCTTGCCACATAATTCGGCCAAATTATGTGGCCAACGTAATGTGTTCAAAAATGTGATTTACGACCATGAATTATTAACGAAATGAAACTATAGTCAAATATATTTTCATTCAATATTATAGAAACAACTATAGATTTATGAATTAATAGATATCAAAAAGTGTCACAAAATAATAGAACCATTAAACCATGATGTCACTAAACGTGTTAGGATTTGTGGCTAGTGGGGATATATTAACCCCAAAAATATTCATAATGTACCTACATAAAGTGTTACATAAAAAATAAGTATCAAAATGGTATTTAAATATGCATAAAAGTTCAAATCCAAAGGTAATAATTATCATAATTTTACAAAGTTCAATATTCACCTTTAGAAATTGCAAAACTACTATTTCGGCGTCAAAAATATTTCGAATGAAAGAAAGCCTTCAGTAAGTCTCGATCATATCGTCGTTATCTATTCATCGTGCGAAATTGGATCAAATTTTCAACTGAAGTTTTTTTAGCACGCTTGTCACATAATTCGGCCCAATTATGTGGCCAACGTAATGTGCTCAAAAATGTGTTTTGTAGCCATGAATTATTAACGAAACGAAACTATAGTCTAATATATTTGAATTCAATATGAAATTTTAAAATAGAAACATTTATAGAGTTATGAATTGAGAGGTATTAAAAAGTGTCACAAAATAATCGAACCATTAAAACAAGATGTCACTAAACGTGTATGGATTTGTGGCTAGTGGGGATATATTAACCCTAAAGATATTCACAATGTACCTAAATAAAGTGTTACATAAAAAATATGTATCAAAATGGGATTTAAATATGCATCAGAGTTCAAATCCAAAGGTAATAATTATCGTAATTTTTAAAAGTTCAATATTCACCTTTAGAAATTGTGAAACTACTTTTTCGTCTTCAAAACTATTTCGATTGAAAGCAAGCCTTCAGAAAGTCTTGATCATAGCGTCGTCATCTATCCATTGTGCGAAAGTGGATCCAATTTTCAACTGAAGTTTTTTTAGCACGCGTGCCACATAATTCGGCCCAATTATGTGGCCAACGTAATGTGCTCAAAAATGTGATTTGCGGCCATGAATTATTAACGAAACGAAACTATAGTCAAATATATATATGCATTCAATATGAAATTTTAAAATAGACACAATTATAGAGTTATGAATTGATATATATCAAAAAGTGTAACAAAATAATCGAACCATTAAACCAAGATGTCACTAAACGTGTAAGGATATGTGGCTTGTGGAGATATATTGACCCCAAAAATATTCATAATGTACCTAAATAAAGTGTTACATAAAAAATATGTATCAAAATGGTATTTCAATATGCATAAGAGGTCAAATCCAAAGGTAATAATTATCGTAATATCTAAAAGTTCAATATTCACCTTTAGAAATTGTAAAACTACTTTTTCGGAATCAAAACTATTTCGAAATGAAAGCAAGCCTTCAGGAAGTCTTGATCATAGTGTCGTTATCTATTCATCATGCGAAAGTGGGTCCAATTTTCAACCGAAGTTTTTTTAGCACGTTTGCCACATAATTCGGCCCAATTATGTGGCCAACGTAATATGCTCAAAAATGTGATTTGTGGCCATGAATTATTAACGAAACGAAACTATAGTCAAATATATTTACATTCAATATTAAATTTTAAAATAGAAATAATTATAGATTTATGAATTAATAGATATCAAAAAGTGTCTCAAAATAATAGAACCATTAAACCAAGATGTCACTAAACGTGTATGGATTTGTGGCTAGGATATTAACCCCAAAAATATTCACTATATACCTACATAAAGTGCTACATAAAAAATAAGTATCAAAAAGGTATCTAAATATGCATAAGAGTTCAAATCCAAAGGTAATAATTATCGTAATTTCTAAAAGTTCAATATTCACCTTTAGAAATTGCAAAACTACTATTTTGTCGTCAAAAATATTTCGATTGAAAGAAAGCCTTCAAGAAGTCTTGATTATATCGTCTTTATCTATTCATCGTGCGAAAGTGGGTTCAATATTCAACCGAAGTATTTTTAGCACGCTTGCCACATAATTCGGCCCAATTATGTGGCCAACGTAATATGCTCAAAAATGTGTTTTGCGGTCATGAATTATTAACGAAATGAAACTATAGTCAAATATATTTGCATTCAATATGAAATTTTAAAATAAAAATAATTATAGACTTTTGAATTGAGAGATATCAAAAAGTGTCACAAAATAATCGAACCATTAAAACAAGATGTCACTAAACGTGTATGGATTTGTGGCTAGTGGGGATATATTAACCCCAAATATATTCACAATGTACCTAAATAAAGTGTTACATAAAAAATATGTATCAAAATGGGATTTAAATATGCATAAGAGTTCAAATCCAAAGGTAATAATTATCGTAATTTCTAAAGTTCAATATTCACCTTTAGAAATTGTAAAACTACTTTTTCGGCTTCAAAACTATTTCGAATGAAAGCAAGCCTTCTAGAATTCTTGATCATAATGTTGTTATCTATTCATCGTGCAAAAGTGGGTCCAATTTTCGATCGAAGTTTTTTTAGCACGCTTGCCACATAATTCAGCCCAATTATGTGGCCAACATAATGTGCTCAAAAATGTGATTTGTAGCCATGAATCATTAACGAAACCAAACTATGGTCAAATATATACGCATTCAATTTGAAATTTTAATATAGAAACAATTATAGCGTTATGAATTGAGATATATCAAAAAGTGTCACAAAATAATCGAAGCATTAAACCAAAATGTCACTAAACGTGTAAGGATATGTGGCTTGTAGGGATATATTAACCCCAAAAATATTCACAATGTACCTAAATAAAGTGTTACATAAAAAATATGTATCAAAATGGTATTTAAATATGCGTAAGAGTTCAAATCCAAAGGTAAAAATTATCGTAATTTCTAAAAGTTCAATATTCACCTTTAGAAATTGTAAAACTACTTTTTCGACGTCAAAACTATTTCTAATGAAAGCAAGCCTTCTGGAAGCCTTGATCATAGTGTCGTTGTCTATTTATCGTGCGAAAGTGGGTCCAATTTTCAACCGAATTTTTTTTAGCACGCTTGCCACATAATTCGGCACAATAATATGGCCAACGTAATGTGCTCAAAAATGTGATTTGCGGCTATGAATTATTAACAAAATGAAACTAAAGTCAAATATATTTACATTCAGTATTGAGATGGCACCCGCGGGTCGTGGGCGCGGATCTACTACATCCATCACCCGTACCCGCGGAATTTTTTAGGTTCCATTAGCCCATGGATCTTTCTTAATGGATTTATTTTTAGATCCATGCCCGTACCCTTGGATATTCGCGGGTCGCGGGATTACCCGCGGATCGTATTCATGAAGTATATATGTAGATTAAAGTATTCAAAAAAGAAAAATAAATATCATTATGCAATTCAAAGTGATATGAAAAACATCATCCAATCATATACCCATGTTTATGATATAATACAATGAGAAAACGTATATTAATTATATACTTTTTTGCTAATATATGTGAAGCTACAATGTTTTATAGTAACAATCAAAATTTCGCAGCTAAAAACTAATCATATAGTAGGTTGACGAATTACTAAAATGATAGGTAAATATTAGATTTATTAAGATAGTCTAATAAACGAAACAGTCGATAACATGCTTTGATTATATAATACATGTGATGTGTAGTTGTGTGATGCTCTAGTTACTAAAAAGTTCGATACCACAATAATATGAGGAATGTAAAAAGTTATACGGAGTAAATTATTACCATTGTCCATTTATTCAAGGTGGCGTTTTTCACATTTAGAACGAGTATATCCGCGGATTATTCAAACGGGTATTACGGATTTTTGAATCGGATTTTACCCGCAACGGATCTATTACATCCATCACCCACCCGCGACCCGTCAGCGGGTACAAGATTACATCCATCGCCCATCTGCGGGTCAAAATATTTGATTTTATCCGCCCATTACAGGTGCGGGTACCCGCGAATCTAGAATTTTTTTAGATCCATTGCCATCCCTAAATTTCAATATGAAATTTTAAAATAGAAACAATTCTAGATTTATGAATTAATAGATATCAAAAAGTGTCACAAAATAATAGAACCATTAAACTAAGATGTCACTGAACGTGTAAAGATTTGTGGCTAGTGGGGATATATTAACCCAAAAATATTTCGAATGAAAGAAAGCCTTCAAGAAGTCTTGATCATATCGTCGTTATCTTATCGTGCGAAAGTGGGTCCAATTTTCAACCAAAGTTTTTAGCACGCTTGCCACATAATTCGACCCAATTATGTGGCCAACGTAATGTGCTCAAAAATGTGATTTGCGGCCATGAATTATTAACGAAACAAAACTATAGTCAAATATATTTGCATTCAATATGAAATTTTAAAATAGAAACAATTATAAACTTATGAATTGAGAGATATTAAAAAGTGTCACAAAATAATCGAACCATTAAAATAAGATGTCACTACACGTGTATATATTTGTGGCTAGTTAGGATATATTAACCCCAAAGATATTCTTAATGAACCTAAATAAATTGTTACATAAAAAATATGTATCAAAATGGGATTTAAATATGCATCAGAGTTCAAATCCAAAGGTAATAATTATCGTAATCTCTAAAAGTTCAATATTCACCTTTAGAAATTGTAAAACTACTTTTCGGCGTTAAAACTATTTCGAATGAAAGCAAGCCTTCAGGAAGTCTTGATCATAGTGTCGTTATCTATTCATCGTGCGAAAGTGGGTCCAATTTTCAACCGAAGTTTTTTAAGTACGCTTGCCACATAATTCGGCCAAATTATGTGGCCAACGTAATGTGTTCAAAAATGTGATTTGCGACCATGAATTATTAACGAAACGAAACTATAGTCAAATATATTTGCATTCAATATGAAATTTTAAAATAGAAACAATTATAGATTTATGAATTAATAGATATCAAAAAGTGTCACAAAATAATAGAACCATTAAACCAATATGTCACTAACCGTGTAAGGATTTGTGGCTTGTGGAGATATATTGACCCCAAAAATATTCACAATGTACCTAAATAAAGTGTTACATAAAAAATATGTATCAAAATGGTATTTCAATATGCATAAGAGGTCAAATCCAAAGGTAATAATTATCGTAATATCTAAAAGTTCAATATTCACCTTTAGAAATTGTAAAACTACTTTTTCGGAATCAAAACTATTTCGAAATGAAAGCAAGCCTTCAGGAAGTCTTGATCATAGTGTCGTTATCTATTCATCATGCGAAAGTGGGTCCAATTTTCAACCGAAGTTTTTTTAGCACGTTTGCCACATAATTCGGCCCAATTATGTGGCCAACGTAATATGCTCAAAAATGTGATTTGTGGCCATGAATTATTAACGAAACGAAACTATAGTCAAATATATTTACATTCAATATTAAATTTTAAAATAGAAATAATTATAGATTTATGAATTAATAGATATCAAAAAGTGTCTCAAAATAATAGAACCATTAAACCAAGATGTCACTAAACGTGTATGGATTTGTGGCTAGGATATTAACCCCAAAAATATTCACTATATACCTACATAAAGTGCTACATAAAAAATAAGTATCAAAAAGGTATCTAAATATGCATAAGAGTTCAAATCCAAAGGTAATAATTATCGTAATTTCTAAAAGTTCAATATTCACCTTTAGAAATTGCAAAACTACTATTTTGTCGTCAAAAATATTTCGATTGAAAGAAAGCCTTCAAGAAGTCTTGATCATATCGTCTTTATCTATTCATCGTGCGAAAGTAGGTTCAATTTTCAACCGAAGTATTTTTAGCACGCTTGCCACATAATTCGGCCCAATTATGTGGCCAACGTAATATGCTCAAAAATGTGTTTTGCGGTCATGAATTATTAACGAAATGAAACTATAGTCAAATATATTTGCATTCAATATGAAATTTTAAAATAAAAATAATTATAGACTTTTGAATTGAGAGATATCAAAAAGTGTCACAAAATAATCGAACCATTAAAACAAGATGTCACTAAACGTGTATGGATTTGTGGCTAGTGGGGATATATTAACCCCAAATATATTCACAATGTACCTAAATAAAGTGTTACATAAAAAATATGTATCAAAATGGGATTTAAATATGCATAAGAGTTCAAATCCAAAGGTAATAATTATCGTAATTTCTAAAGTTCAATATTCACCTTTAGAAATTGTAAAACTACTTTTTCGGCTTCAAAACTATTTCGAATGAAAGCAAGCCTTCTAGAATTCTTGATCATAATGTTGTTATCTATTCATCGTGCAAAAGTGGGTCCAATTTTCGATCGAAGTTTTTTTAGCACGCTTGCCACATAATTCAGCCCAATTATGTGGCCAACATAATGTGCTCAAAAATGTGATTTGCAGCCATGAATCATTAACGAAACCAAACTATGGTCAAATATATACGCATTCAATTTGAAATTTTAATATAGAAACAATTATAGCGTTATGAATTGAGATATATCAAAAAGTGTCACAAAATAATCGAAGCATTAAACCAAAATGTCACTAAACGTGTAAGGATATGTGGCTTGTAGGGATATATTAACCCCAAAAATATTCACAATGTACCTAAATAAAGTGTTACATAAAAAATATGTATCAAAATGGTATTTAAATATGCGTAAGAGTTCAAATCCAAAGGTAAAAATTATCGTAATTTCTAAAAGTTCAATATTCACCTTTAGAAATTGTAAAACTACTTTTTCGACGTCAAAACTATTTCTAATGAAAGCAAGCCTTCTGGAAGCCTTGATCATAGTGTCGTTGTCTATTTATCGTGCGAAAGTGGGTCCAATTTTCAACCGAATTTTTTTTAGCACGCTTGCCACATAATTCGGCACAATAATATGGCCAACGTAATGTGCTCAAAAATGTGATTTGCGGCTATGAATTATTAACAAAATGAAACTAAAGTCAAATATATTTACATTCAGTATTGAGATGGCACCCGCGGGTCGTGGGCGCGGATCTACTACATCCATCACCCGTACCCACGGAATTTTTTAGGTTCCATTAGCCCATGGATCTTTCTTAATGGATTTATTTTTAGATCCATGCCCGTACCCTTGGATATTCGCGGGTCGCGGGATTACCCGCGGATCGTATTCATGAAGTATATATGTAGATTAAAGTATTCAAAAAAGAAAAATAAATATCATTATGCAATTCAAAGTGATATGAAAAACATCATCCAATCATATACCCATGTTTATGATATAATACAATGAGAAAACGTATATTAATTATATACTTTTTTGCTAATATATGTGAAGCTACAATGTTTTATAGTAACAATCAAAATTTCGCAGCTAAAAACTAATCATATAGTAGGTTGACGAATTACTAAAATGATAGGTAAATATTAGATTTATTAAGATAGTCTAATAAACGAAACAGTCGATAACATGCTTTGATTATATAATACATGTGATGTGTAGTTGTGTGATGCTCTAGTTACTAAAAAGTTAGATACCACAATAATATGAGGAATGTAAAAAGTTATACGGAGTAAATTATTACCATTGTCCATTTATTCAAGGTGGCG
The DNA here is from genome assembly GCF_046630445.1 of Rutidosis leptorrhynchoides. Taxonomy (NCBI): domain Eukaryota; kingdom Viridiplantae; phylum Streptophyta; class Magnoliopsida; order Asterales; family Asteraceae; genus Rutidosis; species Rutidosis leptorrhynchoides. The sequence goes on from NC_092339.1 coordinate 13,218,213, forward strand.
TTTTTCACATTTAGAACGAGTATATCCGCGGATTATTCAAACGGGTATTACGGATTTTTGAATCGGATTTTACCCGCAACGGATCTATTACATCCATCACCCACCCGCGACCCGTCAGCGGGTACAAGATTACATCCATCGCCCATCTGCGGGTCAAAATATTTGATTTTATCCGCCCATTACAGGTGCGGGTACCCGCGAATCTAGAATTTTTTTAGATCCATTGCCATCCCTAAATTTCAATATGAAATTTTAAAATAGAAACAATTCTAGATTTATGAATTAATAGATATCAAAAAGTGTCACAAAATAATAGAACCATTAAACTAAGATGTCACTGAACGTGTAAAGATTTGTGGCTAGTGGGGATATATTAACCCAAAAATATTTCGAATGAAAGAAAGCCTTCAAGAAGTCTTGATCATATCGTCGTTATCTTATCGTGCGAAAGTGGGTCCAATTTTCAACCAAAGTTTTTAGCACGCTTGCCACATAATTCGACCCAATTATGTGGCCAACGTAATGTGCTCAAAAATGTGATTTGCGGCCATGAATTATTAACGAAACAAAACTATAGTCAAATATATTTGCATTCAATATGAAATTTTAAAATAGAAACAATTATAAACTTATGAATTGAGAGATATTAAAAAGTGTCACAAAATAATCGAACCATTAAAATAAGATGTCACTACACGTGTATATATTTGTGGCTAGTTAGGATATATTAACCCCAAAGATATTCTTAATGAACCTAAATAAATTGTTACATAAAAAATATGTATCAAAATGGGATTTAAATATGCATCAGAGTTCAAATCCAAAGGTAATAATTATCGTAATCTCTAAAAGTTCAATATTCACCTTTAGAAATTGTAAAACTACTTTTCGGCGTTAAAACTATTTCGAATGAAAGCAAGCCTTCAGGAAGTCTTGATCATAGTGTCGTTATCTATTCATCGTGCGAAAGTGGGTCCAATTTTCAACCGAAGTTTTTTAAGTACGCTTGCCACATAATTCGGCCAAATTATGTGGCCAACGTAATGTGTTCAAAAATGTGATTTGCGACCATGAATTATTAACGAAACGAAACTATAGTCAAATATATTTGCATTCAATATGAAATTTTAAAATAGAAACAATTATAGATTTATGAATTAATAGATATCAAAAAGTGTCACAAAATAATAGAACCATTAAACCAATATGTCACTAACCGTGTAAGGATTTGTGGCTAGTGAGGATATATTAACCCCAAAAATATTCACAATGTACCTACATAAAGTGTTACATAAAACATAAGTATCAAAATAGTATTTAAATATGCATAAGAGTTCAAATCCAAAGGTAATAACTATTGTAATTTCTAAAAGCTCAGTATTCACCTTTAGAAATTGAAAAACTACTATTTCGGCGTCAAAAATATTTCGAATGAAAGAAAGCCTTCAGTAAGTCTCGATCATATTGTCGTTATCTATTCATCGTGCGAAACTGGGTCAAATTTTCAACCGAAGTTTTTTTAGCGTGCCACATAATTCGGCCCAATTATGTGGCCAACGTAATGTGCTCAAAAATGTGTTTTGCGGCTATGAATTATTAACGAAACAAAACTATAGTCTAATATATTTGCATTCAATATAAAATTTTAAAATAGAAACATTTATAGACTTATGAATTGATAGGTATTAAAAAGTGTCACAAAATAATCGAACCATTAAAACAAGATGTCACTAAACGTGTATGGATTTGTGGCTAGTGGGGATATATTAACCCTAAAGATATTCACAATGTACCTAAATAAAGTGTTACATAAAAAATATGTATCAAAATGGGATTTAAATATGCATCAGAGTTCAAATCCAAAGGTAATAATTATCGTAATTTCTAAAAGTTCAATATTCACCTTTAGAGATTGTAAAACTACTTTTTCGTCTTCAAAACTATTTCGAATGAAAACAAGCCTTCAGGAAGTCTTGATCATAGTGTCGTTATCTATTCATCGTGCGAAAGTGGGTCCAGTTTTCAACTGAAGTTTTTTTAACACGCTTGCCACAAAATTCGGCCCAATTATGTGGTCAATGTAATGTGCTCAGAAATGTGATTTGCGGCCATGAATTATTAACAAAACGAAACTATAGTCAAATATATATATATATATATATATATATATATATATATATATATATATATATATATATATATATATATATATATATATATATATATATATATATATATATATATATATATATATATATATATGCATTCAATATGAAATTTTAAAATAGACACAATTATAGAGTTATGAATTGAGATATATGAAAAATTCACCAAATAATCGAACCATTAAACCAAGATGTCACTAAACGTGTAAGGATATGTGGCTTGTGGAGATATATTAACCCCAAAAATATTCACAACGTGCCTAAATAAAGTGTTACATAAAAAATATGTATCAAAATGGTATTTCAGTATGCATAAGAGTTCAAATCCAAAGGTAATAATTATTGTAATTTCTAAAAGTTCAATATTCACCTTTAGAAATTGTAAAACTACTTTTTCGGCGTCAAAACAATTTCGAATGAAAGCAAGCCTTCAGGAAGTCTTGATCATAGTGACGTTATCTATTCATCGTTCGAAAGTGGGTCTAATTTTCAACTGAAGTTTTTTAGCACGTTTGCCACATAATTCGACCCAATTATATGGCCAATGTAATATGCTCTAAAATGTGATTTGCTGCCATGAATTATTAACGAAACGAAACAATAGTCAAATATATTGGCATTTATGAAATTTTATAATAGAAATAATTATAGATTTATGAATTAATAGATTTCAAAAAGTGTCACAAAATAATAGAACCACTAAACCAAGATGTCAATAAACGTGTATGGATTTGGGGCTAGGATATTTACCCCAAAAAATATTCACTATGTACCTACATAAAGTGTTACATAAAAAATAAGTATAAAAATGGTATTCAAATATGCATAAGAGTTCAAATCCAAAGGTAATAATTATCGTAATTTTAAAAGTTCAATATTCACTTATAGAAATTGCAAAACTACTATTTCGGCGTCAAAAATATTTCAAATAAAAGAAAGCCTTCAAGAAGTCTTGATCATATCGTCTTTATCTATTCATTGTACGAAAGTGGGTCCTATTTTTAACCGAAGTATTTTTAGCACGCTTGCCACATAATTCGGCCCAACTATGTGGCCAACGTAATGTGCTCAAAAATGTGTTTTGCGGCCATGAATTATTAACGAAACCAAACTATAGTCAAATATATTTGCATTCAATATGAAATTTTAAAATAAAAACAATTATAGACTTATGAATTGAGAGATATATAAAAAGTGTCACAAAATAATCGAACTATTAAAACAAGATGTCACTAAACGTGTAAGGATATGTGGCTTGTGAAGATATATTAACCCAAAAATATTCACAATGTACCTAAATAAAGTGTTACATAATAAATATGTCTCAAAATGGTATTTAAATATGCTTAAGAGTTCAAATCCAAAATAATAATTATCGTAATTTCTAAAAGTTTAATATTCACCTTTAGAAATTGTAAAACTACTTTTTCGGCGTCAAAACTATTTCGAATGTAAGCAAGCCTTCAGGAAATCTTGATCATAGTGTCGTTATCTATTCATCGTTTGAAAGTGGGTCCAATTTTCAACCGTATTTTTTTAGCACGCTTGCCACATAATTCGGCACAATAATGTGGCCAACGTAATTAGCTCAAAAATGTGATTTGCGGCCATGAATTATTAATAAAACGAAACTATAATCAAATATATTTGCATTCAATATGAAATTTTAAAACTGAAACAATTATAGATTTATGAATTAATAGATATCAAAAAGTGCACAAAATTATGAAACCATTAAACCAAGATGTCACTAAACGTGTATGGATTTGTGGCTAGGATATTAACCCCAAAAATATTCACTATGTACTTACATAAAGTGTTACATAAAAAATAAGTATTCAAATTGTATTCAAATATGCATACGAGTTCAAATCCAAAGATAATAATTATCGTCATTACTAAAAGTTCAATATTCACCTTTAAAATTGCAAAACTACTATTTCGGCGTCAAAAATATTTCGAATGAAAGAAAGCCTTTAAGAAGACTTGATCATATCGTCTTTATCTATTCATCGTGCGAAAGTGGGTCCAATTTGCAACCAAAGTATTTTTAGCACACTTGCCACATAATTCGACCCAATTATGTGGCCAACGTAATGTGCTCAAAAATGTGTTTTGCGATCATGAATTATTAACGAAACGAAACTATAGTAAAATATATTTGCATTCAATATGAAATTTTAAAATAAAAACAATAATAGACTTATCAATTGAGAGATATCAAAAAGTGTCACAAAATAATCGAACTATTAAAACAAGATGTCATTAAACGTGTATGGATTTGTGGCTAGTGGGGATATATTAACCCCAAAAATATTCACAATGTACCTAAATAAAGTGTTACATAAAAAATATGTATCAAAATGGGATTTAAATATGCATAAGAGTTCAAATCCAAAGGTAATAATTATTGTAATTTCTAAAAGTTCAATATTCACCTTTAGAAATTGTAAACCTACTTTTTCGGCTTCAAAACTATTTCGAATGAAAGCAAGCCTTCTAGAAGTCTTGATCATAATGTCGTTATCTATTCATCGTGCGAAAGTGGATCCAATTTTCAACCGAAGTTTTTTTATCACGCTTGACACATAATTCGGCCCAATTATGTGGCCAACGTAATGTGCTCAAAAATATGATTTTCGGCCATGAATTATTAACGAAACCAAACTATAGTCAAATATATACGCATTCAATTTGAAATTTTAAAATAGAAACAATTATAAAGTTATGAATTGAGATATATCAAAAAGTGTTACAAAATAATCGAACCATTAAACCAAGATGTCACTAAACGTGTAAGGATATGTGGCTTGTGGGGATATATTAACCCAAAAATATTCACAATGTACCTAAATAAACTGTTACATAAAAAATATGTATCAAAATGGTATTTAAATATGCGTAAGAGTTCAAATCCAAAGGTAATAATTATCGTAATTTCTCAAAGTTCAATATTCACCTTTAAAAATTGTAAAACTACTTTTTCGGCGTCAAACTATTTCGAATGAAAGCAAGCCTTCAGGAAGTCTTGATCATAGTGTCGTTATCTATTCATCGTGCGAAAGTGGGTTCAATTTTCAACCGAAGTTTTTTTAGCACACTTGCCACATAATTCGGCACAATAATGTGGCCAACGTAATGTGCTCAAAATGTGATTTGCGGCCATGAATTATTAACAAAACGAAACTATAGTCTAATATATATGCATTCAATATGAAATTTTAAAACAGAAACAATTATAGATTTATGAATTAATAGATATCAAAAAGTGTCACAAAATAATGAAACCATTAAACCAAGATGTCACTAAATGTATAAGGTTTTGTGGCTAGTGGAGATATATTAACTCCCAAAATATTCACAATGTACCAACATACATAAAAAATAAGTATGAAAATGGTATTAAAATATGCATAAGAGTTCATATCCAAAGGTAATAATTATCGTAATTTATAAAAATTCAATATTCACCTTTAGAAATTGCAAAACTACTATTTCAGCGTCAAAAATATTTCGAATGAAAGAAAGCCTTCAGGAAGTCTTGATCATATCGTCGTTATCTACTTATCGTGCGAAAATGTGTCCAATTTTCAACCGAAGTTTTTTTAGCACGCTTGCCACATAATTCGGCCTAATTAAGTGGCCAAAATAATATGCTCAAAAATGTGATTTGCGGCCATGAATTATTAACGAAACAAAACTATAGTCAAATATATTTGCATTCAATATGAAATTTTAAAATAGAAACAATTATAGATTTATGAATTAATAGATATCAAAAAGTGTCATAAAATAATAGAGCTATTAAACCAAGATGTCACTAAACGTGTAAGGATTTGTGGCTAGTGGGGATATATTAACCCCATAAATATTCACAATGTACCAACATAAAGTGTTATATAAAAAATAAGTATCAAAATGGTATTTAAATATGCATAAGATTTCAAATCCAAAGGTAATAATTATCGTAATTTCTAAAAGTTCAATATTCACCTTTAGAAATTGCAAAATTACTATTTCGGCATCAAAAATATTTCGAATAAAAGAAAACCTTCAGGAAGCCTTGATCATATCGTCGTTATCTATTCATCATGTGAAATTGGGTCAAATTTTCAACCGAAGTTTTTTTAGCATGCTTACCACATAATTCGGCCGAATTATGTGGCCAATGTAATGTGCTCAAAAATGTGTTTTGCAGCCATGAGTTATTAACGAAACGAAACTATAGTCAAGTATATTTGCATTCAATATGAAATTTTAAAATAGAAACAATTATAGACTTATGAATTGAGAGGTATTAAAAAGTGTCACAAAATAATCGAACCATTAAAACAAGATCTCACTAAACGTGTACGGATTTATGGCTAGTGGGGATATATAAACCCCAAAAATATTTATAATGTACCTAAATAAAATGTTACATAAAAAATATGTATTAAAATGGTATTTAAATATGCATAAGAGTTCAAATCCAAAGGTAATAATTATCGTAATTTCTAAAAGTTCAATATTCACCTTTAGAAATTGTAAAACTACTTTTCCGGCTTTAAAACTATTTCGAATTAAAGCAAGTCTTCTGGAAGTCTTGATCATAGTGTCGTTATCTATTCATCGTGCGAAAGTGGGTCTAATTTTCTACCGAAGTTTTTTTAGCACGCTTGCCACATAATTCGGCCAAATTATGTGGCCTACGTAATGTGCTCAAAAATATGATTTGCGGCCATGAATTATTAACGAAATCAAACTATAGTCAAATATATACGCATTCAATTTGAAATTTTAAAATAGAAACAATTATAAAGTTATGAATTGAGATTTATCAAAAAGTGTCACAAAATAATCAAACCATTAAACCAATATGTCACTAAACGTGTAAGGATTTGTGGCTAGTTGGGATATATTAACCGCAAAAATATTCACAATGTACCTAAATAAAGTTTTAAATAAAAAATAAGTATCAAAATAGCATTTAAATATGCATAAGAGTTCAAATCCAAAGGTAATAATTATCGTAATTTCTAAAAGTTCAATATTCACCTTTAGAAATTGCAAAACTTTTTCGGCGTTAAAACTACTTTGAATGAAAGCAAGCCTTCAGGAAGTCCTGATCATAGCATCGTTATCTATTCATCGTGGGAAAGTGGGTCCAACTAACAACCGAAGTTTTTTTAGCACAATTGCCACATAATTGGGCCCAATTATGTGGCCAATGTAATGTGCTCAAAATGTGATTTGCGACCACGAATTATTAAGGAAATGAAACTATAGTCAAATATATATGCATTCAATATGAAATTTTAAAATAAAAATAATTATATATTTATGAATTAATAGATATAAAAAAGTGTCACAAAATAATAGAACCATTAAACCAAGATGTCACTAAACGTGTAAGGATTTGTGACTAGTGGGGATATATTAACCCCAAAAATATTCACAATGTACCTACATAAAGTGTTACATAAAAAATAGGTATCAAAATGGTATTTAAATATGCATAAGACTTCATATCCAAAGATAATAATTATCGTAATTTCTAAAAGTTCAATATTCACCTTTAGAAATTGCAAAACTACTATTTCAGCGTCAAAAATATTTCGAATGAAAGAAAGCCTTCAGGAAGTCTTGATCATATCGTCGTTATATATTCATCGTACGAAAATGGGTCCAATTTTCAACCGAAGTTGTTTTAGCACGCTTGCCACATAATTCGGCCTAATTTTGTGGCCAACATAATGTGCTCAAAAATGTGATTTGTGGCCATGAATTATTAACGAAACGAAACTATAGTCAAATATATTTGCATTCAATATGAAATTTTAAAATAGAAACAATTATAGATTTATGTATTAATAGATATCAAAAAGTGTCATAAAATAATAGAACCATTAAACCAAGATGTCACTAAACGTGTAAGGATTTGTGGCTAGTGGGGATATATTAACCCCACAAATATTCACAATGTACCTACATAAAGTGTTATGTAAAAAAATAAGTATCAAAATGGTATTTAAATATGCATAAGAGTTCAAATCCAAAGGTAATAATTATCGTAATTTCTAAAAGTTCAATATTCACCTTTAGAAATTGCAAAATTACTATTTCGGCGTAAAAAATATTTCGAATGAAAGAAAACCTTCAAGAAGTCTTGATCATATCGTCGTTATCTATTCATCATGCGAAACTGGGTCAAATTTTCAACCGAAGTTTTTTAGCACGCTTGCCACATAATTCGGCCCAATTATGTGGCTAACGTAATGTGCTCAAAAATATTTTTTGCGGCCATGAATTATTAACGAAGCGAAACTATAGTCAAATATATTTGCATTCAATATGAAATTTTAAAATAGAAACAATTATAGACTTATGAATTGAGAGGTATTAAAAAGTGTCACAAAATAATCGAACCATTAAAACAAGATGTCACTAAACGTGTATGGATTTGAGCTAGTAGGGATATATTAACCCCAAAAATATTTACAATGCACCTAAATAAAGTGTTATATAAAAAATATGTATTAAAATTGTATTTAAATATGCATAAGAGTTCACATACAAAGGTAATAATTATCGTAATTTCTAAAAGTTCAATATTCACCTTTAGAAATTGTAAAACTACTTTTTCGGCTTTAAAACTTTTTCGAATGAAAGCAAGTCTTCTGGAAGTCTTGATCATAGTATGGTTATCTATTCATCGTGCAAAAGTGGGTCCAAATTTCAATCGAAGTTTTTTTAGCACGCTTGCCACAAAATTCGGCCCAATTATGTGGCCAACGTAATGTGCTCAGAAATGTGTTCTGCGGCCATGCATTATTAACGAAATGAAGCTATAGTCAAATATATTTACATTTAATATAAAATTTTAAAATAGAAACAATTATAGAGTTATGAATTAATAGATATCATAAAGTGTCACAAAATAATCGAACCATTAAACCAAAATGTCACTAACCGTGAAAGCATTTGTGGCTAGTTGGGATATATTAACCCCAAAAATATTCACAATGTATCTAAATAAAGTTTTACATAAAAAAATAAGTATCAAAATAGTATTTAAATATGCATAAGAGTTCAAATTCAAAGGTAATAATTAACGTAATTTTTAAAAGTTCAATATTCACCTTTAAAAATTGCAAAAATTTTTCGGAGTTAAAACTATTTCGAATGAAAGCAAGCCTTCAGGAAGTCCTGATCATAGCATCGTTATCTATTCATCGTGCGAAAGTGGGTCCAATTATCAACAGAATTTTTTTTAGCACGCTTGCCACATAAGTGGGCCCAATTATGTGGCCAACGTAATGTGCTCAAAAATGTGATTTGCGACCATGAATTATTAACGGAACAAAACTATAGTCAAATATATACGCATTCAATATGAAATTTTAAAATAGAAACAATTATATATTTATGAATTAATAGATATCAAAAAGTGTCAAAAAATAATAGAACCATTAAACCAAGATGTCACTAAACGTGTAAGGATTTGTGGCTAGTGGGGATATATATACCTCTAAAATATTCACAATATACCTACATAAAGTGTTACATAAAAAATAATTATCAAAATGGTATTTAAATATGCATAATAGTTCAACTCCAATGGTAATAATTATCGTAATTTATAAAAGATCAATATTCACCTTTAGAAATTACAAAACTACTATTTCGGCGTCAAAAATATTTCGAATGAAAGAAAGCCTTCAGGAAGTCTTGATAATATCGTCGTTATCTATTCAGCAGCGAAAGTGGGTCTAATTTTTAACCGAAGTTTTTTTAGCACGTTTGCCACATAATTCGGCCCAATTATGTGGCCAACGTAATGTGCTCAAAAATGTGTTTTGCGGCCCTGAATTATTAACAAAACGAAACTATTGTCAAATATATTTGCATTCAATGTGAAATTTTAAAATAGAAACAATTATAGAATTATAAATTGAGATCAAAAAGTGTGACAAAATAATCGAACCATTAAGACAAGATGCCACTAAACGTGTATGGATTTATGGCTAGTGATTATATATTAACCCCAAAGATATTCACAATGTACCTAAATAAATTGCTACATAAAAAATATGTATCAAAATGGGATTTAAATATTCATAAAAGTTCAAATCTAAAGGTAATAATTATCGTAATTTCTAAAAGTTCAATATTCACCATTAGAAATTGCAAAACTACTTTTTCGGCTTCAAAACTATTTTGAATTAAAGCAAGCCTTCAGGAAGTCTTGATCATAGTGTCGTTATCTATTCATCGTGCGAAAGTGGGTTCAGTTTTCAACCGAAGTTTTTTTAGCACGCTTGCCACATACTTCGGCCCAATTATGTGGCCAACGTATGTAATGTGCTCAAAAATGTGTTTTGAGGACATGAATTATTAACGAAACGAAACTATATTCAAATATATATGCATTCAAAATGAAATTTTAAAATAGAAACAATTATAGAGTAATGAAATGAGAGATATCAAAAAGTGTCACAAAATAATCGAATCATTAAAGTAATATGTCACTAAACGTGCAAGGATTTGTAGCTTGTGAGGATATATTAACCACAAAAATATTCCCAATGTATCTAAAAAAAAGTGTTACATAAAAAATATGTATCAAAATGGGATTTAAATATGCATAAGAGTTCAAATCCAAAGGTAATAATTATCGTAATTTCTAAAAGTTCAATATTCACCTTTAGAAATTGTAAAACTACTTTTTTGGCGTCAAAACTATTTTGAATGAAAGCAAGCCTTCAGGAAGTCTTGATTATAGTGTCGTTATCTATTCATCGTGAGAAAGTGGGTCCAATTTTCAACCGAAGTTTTTTAAACACGCTTGTCACATAATTCGGCCCAATTAAGTGGCCAACGTAATGTGTTCAAAAATGTGATGGTCATGAATTATTAACAAAACGAAACTATAGTCAAATATATTTGCATTCAATATGAAATATTAAAATACAAACAATTATAGATTTATGAATTAATAGATATCAAAAAGTGTCACAAAATAATAGAACCATTAAACCAAGATGTCACTAAACGTGTATGGATTTGTGGCTAGTGGGGATATATTAACCCCAAAAATATTCACAATGTACCTACATAAAGTGTTACATAAAAAATAAGTATGAAAATGGTATTTAAATATGCATAAGAGTTCAAATCCAAAGGTAATAATTATCGTAATTTCTAAAAGTTCAATATTCACCTTTAGAAATTGCAAAACTACTATTTCGGCGTCAAAATTATTTCGAATGAAAGAAAGCCTTCAGGAAGTCTCGATCATATCATCGTTATCTATTCATCGTGCGAAAGTGGCTCAAATTTTCAACCGAAGTTTTTTTAGCACGCTTGCCACATAATTCGGCCCAATTATATGGCCAACATAATGTGCTCAAAAATGTGTTTTGGGCCATGAATTATTAATGAAACGAAACTATAGTCAAATATATTTGCATTCAATGTGAAATTTTAAAATAGAAACAATTATAATTTTATGAATTGAGATCAAAAAGTGTGACAAAATAATCGAACCATTAAAACAAGAAGTCACTAAACGTGTATGGATTTGTGGCTAATGAGGATATATTAACCCCAAAGATATTCACAATGTACCTAAATAAAATGTTACATAAAAAATATGTATCAAAACGGGATTTAAATATGCATAAAAGTTCAAATCCAAAGGTAATAATTATCGTAATTTCTAAAAGTTCAATATTCACCATTAGAAATTGTAAAACTACTTTTTCGGCTTCAAAACTATTTTGAATGAAAGCAAGCATTCAGGAAGTCTTGATCATAGTGTCGTTATCTATTCATCGTGCGAAAGTGGGTTCAATTTTCAACCGAAGTTTTTATAGCACGCTTGCCACATACTTCGGCCCAATTATGTGGCCAACGTATGTAATGTGCTCAAAAATGTGTTTTGCGGCCTTGAATTATTAACGAAACGAAACGATATTCAAATATATATGCATTCAATATGAAATTTTAAAATAGTAACAATTATAGAGTAATGAAATGAGAGATATCAAAAAGTGTCACAAAATAATCGAACCAAAAATATTCACAATGTATCTAAATAAAGTGTTACATAAAAAATATGTATCAAAGGTAATAATTATCGTAATTTCTAAAAGGTCAATATTCACCTTTAGAAATTATAAAACTACTTTTTCGGCATCAAAACTATTTCGAATGAAAGCAAGCCTTCAGGAAGTCTTGATCATACTGTCGTTACCTATTCATCATGCGAAAGTGGGTCCAATTTTCAACCGGAGTTTTTTAAACACGATTGCCACATAATTCGGCCCAATTATGTGGCCAACGTAATGTGTTCAAAAATGTGATTTGCGACCACGAATTATTAACAAAACGAAACTATAGTCAAATATATTTGCATTCAATATGAAATTTTAAAATAGAAACAATTATAGATTTACAAATTAATAGATATCAAAAAGTGTCACAAAATAATACAACCATTAAACCAAGATGTCACTGAACGTGAAAGAATTTGTGGCTAGTGGGGATATATTAACCCTAAAAATATTCACAATGTACGTACATAAAGTGTTACATAAAAAGTAAGTATCAAAATGGTATTTAAATATGCATAAGAGTTCAAATCCAAAGGTAATAATTATCGTAATTTCTAAAAGTTCAATATTCACCTTTAGAAATTGCAAAACTACTATTTCGGCATCAAAAATATTTCGAATGAAAGAAAGCCTTCAGGAAGTCTTGATCATATCGTCGTTATCTATTCATTGTGCGAAAGTGGGTCCAATTTTCAACCGAAGTTTTTTTAGCACGCTTGCCACATAATTCAGCCCAATTATGTGGCCAACGTAATGTACTGAAATTGTGTTTTGGGCCATGAATTATTAACGAAACAAAACTATAGTCAAATATATTTGCATTCAATGTGAAATTTTAAAATAGAAACAATTATTGAATTATGAATTGAGATCTAAAAGTGTGACAAAATAATCGAACCATTAAAATAAGAAGTCACTAAACGTGTATGGATTTGTGGCTAATGAGGATATATTAACCCCCAAAGATATTCACAATGTACCTACATAAAGTGTTACATAAAAAATATGTATCAAAACGGGATTTAAATATGCATAAAAGTTCAAATCTAAAGGTAACAATTATCGTAATTTCTAAAAGTTTAATATTCACCATTAGAAATTGTAAAACTACTTTTTCGGCTTCAAAACTATTTTGAATGAAAGCAAGCCTTCAGGAAGTTTAGATCATAGTGTCGTTATCTATTCATCGTGCGAAAGTGGGTTCAATTTTCAACCAAAGTTTTTTTAGCACGCTTGCCACATACTTCGGCCCAATTATGTGGCCAACGTATGTTATGTGCTCAAAAATGTGTTTTGCGACCATGAATTATTAATGAAACGAAACTATAGTCAAATACATTTGCATTCAATATGAAATTTTAAAATAGAAACAATTATAAAGTTATGAATTGAGAGATATCAAAAAGTGTCACAAAATACTCGAACCATTAAACTAAGATGTCACTAAACGTGTAAGGATTAGCGGCTAGTGGGGATATATTAACCCCAAAAATATTCACAATGTACCTAAATAAAGTGTTACATAAAAAATACGTATCAAAATGGTATTTAAATATGCATAAGAGTTCGAATTTAAAGGTAATAATTATCGTAATTTCTAAAAGTTCAATATTCACCTTTAGAAATTGTAAAACTACTTTTTCGGCGTCAAAACAAATTCGAATGAAAGCAAGCCTTCAAAAATGTCTTGATCATAGGGTTGTTATCTATTTATCGTGTGAAAGTGGGTCTAATTTTCAATCAAAATTTTTTTAGCACGTTTGCCACATAATTCGGCCCAATTATGTGATCAACGTAATGAACTCAAAAATGTGTTTTGCGGCCATGAATTATTAACGAAACGAAACTATAGTCAAATATATTTGCATTCAATATGAAATTTTAAAATAGAAACAATTATAGAGTTATGAATTGAGAGATATCAAAAAGTGTCACAAAATACTCGAACCATTAAACCAAGATGTTACTAAACGTGTAAGGATTTGTGGCTAGCGAGGATATATATTAACCCCAAATATATTTACAATGTACCTAAAAAAAGTGTTACACAAAAAAATATGTATCAAAATAGTATTTAAATATGCATAAGAGTTCAAATCCATAGGTAATAATTATCGTAATTTTTAAAAGTTCAATATTCACCTTTAGAAATTATAAAACTACTTTTTTGGTGTCAAAACTATTTTGAATGAAAGCAAGCCTTCAGAAAGTCTTGATCATAGTGTCGTTATCTATTCATCTTGTGAACGTAGGTCCAATTTTCAACCGAAGTTTTTTTTAGCACGCTTGCCACATAATTCGGCCCAATTATGTGGCTAGCGTAATGTGCTCAAAAATGTGTTTTGCGGCCATTAATTATTAATGAAACAAAATTATAGTTAAATATATTTGCATTCAAAATAAAATTTTAAAATAGAAACAATTATAGAGTTATGAATTGAGAGATATCAAAAAGTGTCACAAAATACTCGAACCATTAAACCAATATGTCACTAAACGTGTAAGGATTTGTGGCTAGTGAGAATATATTAACCCCAAAAATATTCACAATGTACCTAAATAAAGTGTTACATAAAAAAATATGTATCAAAATGGTATTTAAATATGCATAAGAGTTCGAATTCAAAGGTAATAATTATCGTAATTTCTAAAAGTTCAATATTCACCTTTACAAATTGCAAAACTACTTTTTTGGCGTCAAATCTATTTCGAATGAAAGCAAGCCTTCAAGAAGTCTTGAGGGTTGTTATCTATTCATCGTGCGAAAGTGGGTCTAATTTTCAATCGAATTTGTTTTTAGCACGTTTGCCACATAATTCGGCCTAATTATGTGTTCAACATAATGTACTCAAAAATGTGTTTTGCGGTAATGAATTATTAACGAAATGAAACTATAGTCAAATATATTTGAATTAAATGCGAAATTTTAAAATAGAAACAATTATAGAGTTATGAATTTAGAGATATCAAAAAGTGTCACAAAATAATCGAACCATTAAACCAAGATGTCACTAAACGTGTAAGGATTTGTTGCTAGTGGGGATATATTAACCCCAAAAATATTCACAATGTACATAAATAAAGTGTTACATAAAAAATAAGTATCAAAATGGTATTTTAATATTCATAAGAGTTCAAATCCAAAGGTAATAATTATCGTAATTTCTAAAAGTTCAATATTCTCCTTTAGAAATTGTAAAACTAATTTTTCGGGGTCAAAACTATTTCGAATGAAAGCAAGCCTTCAGGATGTCTTGATCATAGCGTCGTTATCTCTTCATCGTGCGAAAGTTAGTCCAATTATCAACCAAAATTTTTTTTAGCACGCTTGCCACATAATTCGGCCCAATTATGTGGCCAACGTAATGTGCTCAAAAATGTGTTTTTCGGACATGAATTATTAACGAAATGAAACTATTGTTAAATATATTTGCATTCAATATAAAATTTTAAAATAGAAACAATTATAGAGTTATGAATTGAGAGATATCAAAAGTGTCACAAAATACTCGAACTATTAAACCAAGATGTCACTAAACGTGTAAGGATTTGTGGCTAGTGGAGATATATTAACCCCAAAAATATTCACAATGTACCTAAATAAAGTGTTACATAAAAAATATGTATCAAAGTTGTATTTAAATATGCATAAGAATTCAAATTCAAAGGTAATAATTATCGTAATTTATAAAAGTTCAACGTTCACCTTTAGAAATTGTAAAACTAATTTTTCGGTGTCAAAACTATTTCTAATGAAAGCAATCCTTCAGAAAGTCTTGATCATAGTGTCGTTATCTATTTCTCGTGCGAAATTTGGTCCAATTTTCAACCGAAGTTTTTTTTGCACGCTTGCCACATAATTCGGCCCAATTATGTAGCCAACGTAATGTGCTCAAAAATGTGTTTTGCAGCCATTAATTATTAATGAAAGAAACTATAGCTAAATATATTTGCATTCAATATGAAATTTTAAAATAGAAACAATTATAGAGTTATGAATTGAGAGATATCAAAAAGTAACACAAAATAATCGAACCATTAAACAAAGATGTCACTAAACGTGTAAGGATTTATGGCTAGTGGGGATATATTAACCCCAAAAATATTGACGATGTACCTAAATAAAGTGTTACATAAAAATATGTATCAAAATGATATTTAAATATGCATAAGAGTTCGAATTCAAAGGTAATAATTATCGTAATTTCTAAAACTTCAATATTCACCTTTAAAAATTGCAAAACTACTTTTTCGGCGTCAAAACTATTTCGAATGAAAGCAAGCTTTTAAGAAATCTTGATCATAGGTTTGTTATCTATTTATCGTGCGAAAGTGGGTCAAATTTTCAATCGAAATTTTTTTAGCACGTTTGCCACATAATTTGACCTAATTATGTGGTCAACGTAATGTACTCAAAAATGTGTTTTGCGGCCAAAAATTATTAATGAAATGAAACTACAGTCAAATATATTTGCATTCAATATGAAATTTTAAAATAGATACAATTATAGAATTATGAATTGAGAGATATCAAAAAGCGTCAGAAAATACTCGAACCATTAAACCAAGATGTCACTAAACGTGTAAGGATTTGTGGCTAGCGGGGATATATTAACCCCATAAATATTCACAATGTACCTAAATAAAGTGTTACATAAAAAATGTGTATCAAAATAGTATTTAAATATGCATAATAGTTCAAATCCATAGGTAATAATTATCGTAATTTCTAAAAGCTCAATATTAACCTTTAGAAATTGTAAAACTACTTTTTCGGCGTCAAAACTATTTCGAATGAAAACACGCCTTCGGGATGTCTTGATCATAGCGTCGTTATCTATTTAACGTGCGAAAGTGGGTCTAATTTTTAATGGAAATATTTTTAGCACGTGTGCCACATAATTCGACCTAATTATGTGGTCAACGTAATGTACTGAAAAATGTTATTTGCGGCCATGAATTATTAACGAAACGAAACTATAGTCAAATATATTTGCATTCAATATGAAATTTTAAAAAAGAAACAATTATAGAGTTATGAATTGAGAGATATCAAAAAGTGTCACAAAATACTCGAACCATTAAACCAAGATGTCACTAAACGTGTAAGGATTTGTGGCTAGCGGGGATATATTAACCCCAAAAATATTCACAATGTACCTAAATAAAGTGTTACATAAAAAAATATGTATCGAAATAGTATTTAAATATGCATAAGAATTCGAATCCATCGGTAATAATTATCGTAATTTCAAAATGTTCAATATTCACCTTTAGAAATTGTAAAACTACTTTTTCGGCGTCAAAACTATTTCAAATGAAAGCAAGCCTTCAGGTAGTCTTGATCATAGTGTCGTTATCTATTAATCTTGTGAACGTAGGTCCAATTTTCAATCGAAGTTTTTTTAGCACGTTTGCCACTTAATTCGGCCAAATTATGTGGCCAGCGTAATGTGCTCAAAAATGTATTTTGCGGCCATTAATTATTAATGAAACCAAAATATAGTTAAATATATTTGCATTCAATATGAAATTATAAAATAGAAACAATTATAGAGTTATGAATTGAGAGATATCAAAAAGTGTCACAAAATACTCGAACCATTAAACCAATATGTCACTAAACGTGTAAGGATTTGTGGCTAGTGGGGATATATTAACACCAAAAATATTCACAATGTACCTAAATAACGTGTTACACAAAAAATATGTATCAAAACGGTATTTAAATATGCATAAGAGTTCGAATTCAAAGGTAATAATTATCGTAATTTCTAAAAGTTCAATATTCACCTTTAAAAATTGCAATTACTTTTTCGGCGTCAAATCTATTTCGAATGAAAGCAAGCCTTCAAGAATTCTTGATCATAGGGTTGTTATCTATTAATCGTGCGAAAGTGGGTCTAATTTTCAATCGAAATGTTTTTAGCACATTTGCCACATAATTCGGCCCAATTATGTGGTCAACGTAATGTACTCAAAAATGTGTTTTGCGGCCATGAATTATTATTGAAACGAAACTATATTCAAATATATTTGCATTTAATATGAAATTTTAAAATAGAAACAATTATATAGTTATGAATTTAGAGATATCAAAAAGTGTCACAAAATAATCGAACCATTAAACTAAGATGTCACTAAACGTGTAAGGATTTGTGGCTAGTGGGGGTATATTAACCCAAAAAATATTCACAATGTACATAAATAAAGTGTTACATAAAAAATAAGTATCAAAATGGTATTTTAATATTTATAAGAGTTCAAATTCAAAGGAAATAATTATCGTAATTTCTAAAAGTTCAATATCCACCTTTAGAAATAGTAAAACTACTTTTTCGGGGTCAAAACTATTTCGAATGAAAGCAAGCCTTCAGGATGTCTTGATCTTAGCATCGCTATCTATTCATCGTGCGAAAGTTGGTCCAATTTTCAACCGAAGTTTTTTTTAGCACGCTTGCCACATAATTCGGCCCAATTATGTGGCCAACGTAATGTGCACAAAAATGTGTTTTTCGGACGTGAATTATTAGCAAAACAAAACTATTGTTAAATATATTTGCATTCAATATGAAATTTTAAAATAGAAACAATTATAGAGTTATGAATTGAGAGATATCAAAAAGTGTCACAAAATACTCGAACCCTTAAATCAATATGTCACTAAACGTGTAAGGATTTGCGGCTAGTGGGGATATATTAACCCTAAAAATATTCACAATGTACCTAAATAAAGTGTTACATAAAAAATATGTATCAAAGTGGTATTTAAATATGCATAAGAGTTCAAGTTCAAAGGTAATAATTATCATAATTTATAAAAGTTCAATATTCACTTTTAGAAATTGCAAAACTACTTTTTCGGAGTCAAAACTATTTCGAATGACAGCAAGCCTTCAGGAAGTGTTGATCATAGCGTTGTTATCTATTCATCGTGCGAAAGTGGGTCTAATTTTCAATCGAAATTTTTGGCACGTTTGCCACATAATTCGGCCCAATTATGTGGTCAACGTAATGTGCTCAAAAATGTGTTTTGCGGCCATGAATTATTAACGAAATAAAACTATAGCAAAATATATTTGCATTCAATATGAAATTTTAAAATAGAAACAATTATAGAGTTAAGAATTGAGAGTTATCAAAAAGTGTCACAAAATGATCGAACCATTAAACCAAGATGTTACTAAACGTGTACGGATTTGTGGCTAGTTAGGATATATTAACCCCAAAAATATTCACAATGTACATAAATAAAGTGTTACATAAAAAATAAGTATCAAAATGATATTTTAATATTCATAAGAGTTCAAATCCAATGGTAATAATTATCGTAATTTCTAAAAGTTCAATATTCACCTTTAGAACTTGTAAAACTATTTTTCAGCGTCAAAACTATTTTAAATGAAAGCAAGCCTTCAGGATGTCCTGACCATAGCATCGTTATCTATTCATCGTGATAAAGTTGGTCCAATTTTCAACCGAAGTTTTTTTAGCACGCTTGCCACATAATTCGGCCCAATTATGTGGCCAACGTAATGTGCTTAAAAATGTGTTTTGCGACCATGAATTATTAATGAAGCGAAACTATAGTCAAATAAATTTGCATTCAATATAAAATTTTAAAATAGAAACAATTATAGAGTTATGAATTGAGAGATATCAAAACGTGACACAAAATAATCGAACCATTAAACCAAGATGTCACTAAACGTGTAAGGATTTGTGGCTAGTGGGGATATATTAACCCCAAAAATATTCACAATGTACCTAAATAAAGTGTTACATAAAAAAATATGTATCAAAATGGTATTTAAATATGCATAAGGGTTCAAATCTATAGGTAATAATTATCGTAATTTCTAAAAGTTCAATATTCACCTTTAGAAAGTGTAAAACTACTTTTTCAGTGTCAAAACTATTTCGAATGAAGCCTTCAGGAAGTCTTGATCATAGTGTCATTATCTATTCATCGTGCGAATGTAGGTTCAATTTTCAACCGAAGTTTTTTTAGCACGCTTGCCACATAATTCGGCCCAATTATGTGGCCAGCGTAATGTGCTCAAAAATGTGTTTTGCGGCCATTAAGTATTAATGAAACAAAACTATAGTTAAAAATATTTGAATTCAATATGAAATTTTAAAATAAAAACAATTATAGAGTTATGAATTGAGAGATATCAAAAAGTGTCACAAAATACTCGAACCATTAAACCAAGATGTCACTAAACGTGTAAAGATTTGCGGCTAGTGCGGATATATTAATAATGATACGCATACCCGATTAGCTCGTGTAGCGCATCAAACAGCATCGCCACAAGGATTTACAAGGGCGTGCGACTAGGGCATAAAGCGCCATACTCACAACCATAATGCTAGTTCCATCCGTGCGCTGGCAGTATCCACATGTCTGGTGATGCTGTAGCTGGCAAAAGACACCTGGCAGACAAAAGTTCAGAGCCGACAAGAACACTTTTTACTTTTTCAGATCAGCTCATTTGAAGACGTACTATTTGCAGGTCACGATCCTTTTAACCCTATTACGTGGCGATAGAAGACAGGAGAGGTTATCCTATAAATACAAGACTTCGTCCACAGAACAGAGGGCCTAGAATTCACTTTCACACACATATACTCTAGGAACAGCAGCGCATAGCGCAATTATACCCACGCTACCGGACTCATAGCATTGCACTAGATATCCTTGATATACAGGTAACGTTCTATGAACATAAACCCTATCACTTAGTGTGACGACCCGGAAATTTCCGACCAAATTTAAACCTAATTCGTATTTGATATCGACACGATGAGCAAAGTCTATAATGTTGAGTCCCAAGAATTTTGAAACTATGTTTACGTATGCATTTACCTTCGACCAGTTTCGACGATTCACGAACAATTAATTGTAAATAGATATGTGTGTGTGTGTGTGTATATATATATATATATATATATATATATATATATATATATATATATATATATATATATATATATATATATATATATATATATATATATATAAATGGTAATTGAAAATATAACTTGAAATATTACATGTTATTGCTATTAAAAATTAATTATGTAAAATAAAATAAAAATATGATATTATGATAATTATTATTTAAAATATATCTATGTATATAAAGAAAGTATATTAAATGTATATTTTGTGATTTTGAATCTATTTAGTAAACGAAGGTAACGCTCAATTGTCATTCGATCGATAATTAAAACAAGTTAAAAGGAACTTATGTGATTTTAAAATAAACGGTGATCCAAAAATGAGTTTTATAAATTATAAGCTTATTAATAATACATTTAGAAGTTATTTGATAAATTCTAAAACTTTTTATATTTTACTTGGAATTGAGAGTGAATAATTAGTGTAATTTTTATTTAGTAATTAATAATCAAATTTTTTACCATAATGACCAAAATAAATAAATATAGCTAATTTAAAAATATGGGATTATTCTGAACACTTTTATCCGCCACTGGTTTCGCACGATATACAGTCCGTGAAAACTGTCGGTAGAAAGAAAATAAGAATGCACGGTTGGCACTGTATACCCACGTTTCCTTATTCTCTTTTACTAACTTTATAATTGATAATTGGATATGGACACTGTGCTTAATTGATTATTATTGTGTATGTTAGTGTGATTCAGAATTATTATTATGTTATTATTATTAATATTATTTTATATTGCTGTTATCAAATGAATCCGTGAATCGATTATACACTGATTGAGATTACTGTATGTGTCTTTTTGCTCTCATAAAATAACTCACACGGAATATATATCTAATTATATACATGCTAGTTAGGAGATAAAAACATCACCACCTAAACCTTCTATTATCACTTTACTGTCACCTTACAAAATCATAAAACCACCACCATCTCGATAACTCTGTTCTTCATAGCCCATGAGCTCCTACCACCATCGATAACATTTTCATCAACACAACACCACCACCTTTCATTCATCACCCTCTCGTATTATTTTTCTATTGGTTCGAGAACCATGACCACAACCCATTTAACCATCTTCAAACACCATTATAAACCACCAAACGAAAACCAATATTTTTCTTTCTTTCTTTCTTTTTTTTCCTGTCCGTACTCAACCCTAAGGACCTACGAAACCTCCAACTGTTACTGTACCTGTTCTGTTGAGGTAACCTCCACGAAAACCACTGGAAAATTGCTTCTACTTGCAACCACAACCATCTCTGCTACTACAAGTAATGATGATGATCATCCGAATAGTTTAAGAATCAGTTAATTATTTATCGTGGTCTCCAATAAATAAATGCACAAAGAAGGAAAGCACTCTTTTATATTGTCAATTTCTTTTATGATTTTCATGTGAGACAAATAAAGAAGCATATGGCCGACACTTTTGTCCCCCACTTGCCAAAAATTTTTGGTGGGGATGATAATACAAAAAGGACGTTTTCTTTTTTTAATGGAGCATAGATTTAGGATCTTAGAATAGTGATAAATATAATAATGGTAATATGGGTTTGATAGCAATGAGACATTGAAAGGTGACTGTTTTTACTTCGATTAATTCTACCAAAACAGCCTGCACATTGCAGCTACTTCATTTTTCTGGTGATTAAGATGAGAAGATAATAATCGTGATGTTAAATAAAGATGATGGCCAATGAATAATATGATGAAGAAGTCGAGGACAGTAAGTAATTATGTTGAACGATAATATTGAAGATGATACTGTAATTGCTACGTTTCTGTCCTATTTATTTTGACGAATGATAACGATGATGATGTAATGATAAGATGATGGTAATGAGGAAACCATAAATGTGAATATTGATGATGATAACTAGATGAATCAAGATGATGATATAAACAGTGAATGACGGAGATGATGATTATGAATATCCTGATAATGATGATATTGATGCGTGATGATAGATGATATTGATGATGTTAATATGATGAAGATACAGCGAAGGTTTCTTCATGTTTCTGTTTGGATTGAACGAGGTTAATTGATGATGAAAGATGATACGGTTATTGACACAGTCAAAATCAACTTATGCGCAGACCTGACTTCAGGTGGTCAAGTTTATGACCACTGGTTACTATTTTGACCATAACTTTCTGCTCAAGATTCGGATCAACGTGTTCTCAAAAGTTCTAGAAACCAGACAAATTCTCTACAACCTATGGCCATTAAGTATCTAGAAGAATTTGATCAGTTGATGACATTTTTTTGGACTGATGGCATGCTCTTCATTAAATTCAGCAGCTGATCATTTGCTTTGATTTTAATAAGTGGTGGGTTTTAATAATAATTGAGATGTAAGTTCTGGTAGATGAATAAGTCTTTTATTTATTGCTTATTGTGCCTATATTATTGGCCAAAGTTCTCATTGAAAGGCAGAAAAAATAATCAGAATATATGAAATCTGAAATCAGTTATTATTTACCATTTGTGAGTTGAACTTTGATTCCTCCAAGTGTGTGTGTTAAGTGTTGTGTTTGCTAACTCCTTGTGCTCATCTCTGTCGACGGTGTTATTTGGTATCAGAGCATATGGTTGGAAGACGTCATACTCGCAACGTCCAACAGTTGCATGATGAACCTGACCCAAGAGACATTGAGGTGAATGAGTTGAGACAGCTAGTACAACAACTCCAGGTGCGCCTTGAGCGCGTGAAGAATCCTAGAAGAAACCAAGATGAGCCAGACTACTCAGATGATGATGAAGAATTCAACTCTTTTCATGAAAATCATCAGACACAATCTAGTGAAAAAGACACTAGATATCAGCACAATAACCAAAGGAACAACCGTTCCCACCGTCGTGCTGATTTAAGAGATATTCCTGTCTTTGAAGGAAGAATCCAACCCGATGAGTTTATTGATTGGATTCACACCGTTGAGAGAGTCTTTGACTACCAACAAGTCCCTGAAGATATGAAGGTAAAAATTGTTGCCATTAAACTCAAAAAACATGCTTCTGTGTGGTGGGAACAATTGAAGTCGAGAAGAGTTCATGATCACAAGCTTCGAATTAGAACGTGGGACAAGATGAAATGAGAGTTATGAAAAAAGTTTCTACCAGAAGGATATTGACAAGAAGCATTTCTCCAATTACATGATCTCACGCAACATGATCTATCGGTGGCGGATTATACCGAGGAGTTTGATCATTTATTGTTAAAGTGTGGTATAGCAGAACCTGAGGAACAAACTATTGCACGTTATCTTCGCGGGCTCAAAAAGGAAATTCATGATGTGGTTATTCTACAACCCTTTATCTCTTATAATGACGTTTACAAACTTGCTACAAAAGTAGAAAAACAGCTCAAGGAAAAAGAGAGTCGAAAAGCAACAACATATGGTGTTAGTTGAACTTCAAATTGGGGTTATTCAACCAACAGAGCAAGCGGTTCTCAAAGCACAAAAACAACAGCCACAAAGTCGGTATCTAATCCACAAAACCAAGATGTAGGGGCTGGTTCTTCTCGTTATAAGCAAAAATCTGTACAATGCTTCAAATGCAAGGGTTTTGGGCATATTGCATCTGATTGCCCAAATCAGCGGGTCTTCACGATGGTAGAGGAAGAAAGTGAAGATGAGAAGACGGAATATGACTTACCTCCAAAGTTTGACAAGTCACCAGAAGATGATATCATTTATGGGAACACGGGCGAGTTATTGGTAATTCGGAGAGCTTTACCTGTTGAGATAAAAGAAGATGAGTCATGGCTTCGCAACAACATTTTCCATACTCGATGCACTTCAAATGGAAAGGTTTGTGATGTGATTGTTGATAGTGGGAGCTGTGAAAATGCGGTATCCGAAACCATGGTGAAAAAGCTACCTCTTAAGACCGAAAAACACCCGCATCCTTACAAACTTTCATGGTTGAATAGGGGTAAGTTCATACAAGTAGACCAACGATGCTTGGTGAAATTTTCTATTGGAGATAAGTATAAGGATGAAGTATGGTGTGATG
This sequence comes from Rutidosis leptorrhynchoides, assembly GCF_046630445.1. Taxonomy (NCBI): domain Eukaryota; kingdom Viridiplantae; phylum Streptophyta; class Magnoliopsida; order Asterales; family Asteraceae; genus Rutidosis; species Rutidosis leptorrhynchoides. Next base: position 13,243,476 of record NC_092339.1, read on the forward strand.
TTGTACCAATGGATGCATGTCACTTACTCTTGGGAAGACCATGGCAATTCGATAGGCAAACCGTACAGGATGGGCTGAAAAATACCTATTCATTTGTGAAGAATGAGATCAAAGTGGTCTTAGGTCCTTCGAAGTTTAAGGAGATAGTAAAATCCAACAAAGGTGAAGGTAATCTGTATTTGTCTAAATCTGAGTTTAATGAAGCCTTGCAAGAATCTAAAGTGGGATATGCTTTGGTGGTAAAAGAAGTTGGAGATGGAAACCCGAAACTACCTGACATACTAACCCTTTTACTTGAAAAGTTCCAATCTATTTTTCCTGATGAAATTCCAGCAGGTCTCCCTCCTATGAGGAATATACAACATTGCATAGATTTGGTTCCGGGTGCAACATTACCAAATAAAGCTGCTTATCGAATGAACCCGAAAGAAAATGAGGAACTCCAAAGACAAGTTGATGAGCTGTTGAAGAAAGGAATGGTACAAGAATGCATGAGTCCGTGTGCCGTTCCGGTCCTACTTGTTCCTAAGAAAGATGGGTCTTTTCGTATGTGTGTGGATAGTAGAGCGGTTAATAAGATTACTGTTAAGTATCGGTTCCCTATTCCCCGCCTTGATGACATGTTGGACCAACTTCATGGTGCTTGTGTGTTTTCAAAAATTGATCTTCGGAGTGGTTATCACCAAATTCGTATACGACCCGGTGACGAATGGAAAATGGCCTTCAAAACTCGAGATGGTTTGTACGAGTGGTTGGTAATGCCATTCGGGCTTTCTAACGCTCCTAGTACATTTATGAGACTAATGAATCTTGTTTTTAAGCCTTTTATTGGCAGGTTTGTGGTTGTGTATTTTGATGATATCCTCGTGTTTAGCAAAGGGAAAACCAAGCACTTAGAGCACCTTCAACAAATTTTTGAAGTTCTAAAAAAATAGCAGCTATATGTCAATTTGAAAAAGTGCGAGTTCATGACCCATAGCTTGGTGTTCCTTGGCTATGTTATCTCCGATGAAGGAATTCATGTCGATACAAACAAAATAGAAACAATTTCCTCTTGGCCTACTCCAACCACAATACAGGAAGTTCGAAGTTTTCATGGCCTTGCTTCATTTTATAGAAGATTTATTCGGAACTTTAGCTCGATTGTGTCACCAATTACTGAATGTTTGAAGGGTAGTGTTTTCAAATGGACAAAAGAGGCTCAAGAGAGTTTTGAGCTAATTAAGGCTAAAATGATTATGACTCCTGTTCTAGCTTTACCTGATTTCGATAAAGTTTTTGAGCTTGATTGTGATGCATCAGGTGTGGGCATAGGTGCAGTCCTAAGCCAAGATGGTCGTCCTATCTCATTTTTTAGTGAGAAATTATTAGATTCTCGAAGAAACTTTTCAACATATGATAAAGAATTCTATGCTATTGTGCGAGCTCTCGAGCATTGGAGGCATTATCTCATCTCCAAAGAATTCATTCTTTATTCTGACCATGAGGCACTGAAGTACATCAATGGTCAGCACAAGCTCAAACCAAGACATGCACGTTGGGTAGAGTTCTTACAAGCTTACACGTTTCTCATCAAACACAAGAGTGGGGTTATAAATCAAGTGGTAGACGCTTTAAGTCGAAGACGTTCTTTAGTGTCCACCATGAAATCTACTGTTATTGTATTTGAAAAGGTGAGGGAGTTATACCTAGAAGACAGTTACTTTAGCAATGTGATTACTTTATGCACCAATGGGCCATATAAAAATTTCTTTCTTTTAGATGGATATCTTTTTTATGGCAATCAATTATGTATTCCAGATTGTTCTGTTCGATTAGAAATAATCAGGGAAACACATGAAGGTGGGCATAGTGATCATTTTGGAAGAGATAAAACTATTGCTTTGCTAAAGGATCATTTCTTTTGGCCAAAAATGACAAAGGATGTTAACCACTATATCCTAAGATGTCGCACTTGCCATCTTGCCAAATCAACCTCACGAAACAGTGGGCTTTATACCCCGTTGCCTGTCCCTAGTTCACCATGGGAAGAAGTGAGCATGGATTTTGTTGTGGGGCTGCCACAAACTCAACGAAAAAAAGATTCAATAATGGTGGTAGTTGATCGGTTTTCAAAAATGGCACACTTTGTACCATGTTCAAAGACTATGGATGCTACTAATGTTGCTGATCTATACTTCAAAGATGTGGTAAAATTGCATGGAATCCCAAAGACAATTACTAGTGATCGTGATCCAAAGTTTGTTGGGCATTTTTGGCGAACCCTTTGGCGTAAGCTAGGTACAAAACTGCAATTCAGTTCAGCCTATCACCCTCAAACCGATGGGCAAACTGAGACAGTTAAAATAAGTTTGGGGAATTTACTAAGGAGTTTAGTGGGGGATAATATACGACAATGGGATCTTGTGCTACCTCAAGCAGAATTTTCCTACAACCGATCATGCAGCCAAACTACAGGTCACAGCCCATTCGAGGTGGTATATGGATGCAATCCTTTGAGTCCTCTTGACCTTGTCCCGCTACCCGTAAACTCAAATTATAGCGGAGATGTAGATGAACGTGTCAAGGCTATTAAAGAGTTACATGAACATGTCAAGGTGAAAATAGAAAAACAAAATCAGAGGTATGCAAAGCAAGCCAACAAGCACAAAAAAGCTGTCATTTTCAAAGAGGGTGACTTAGTTTGGATTCACATGAGTAAAGAGCGCTTCCCGCCTGGTCGACATGCTAAGTTACAGCAGCGAGGTGATGGTCCATTCAAAATTATACAATGTATGGGAGACAATGCTTACAAAGTTGAATTGCCAGGGCATCACAAAGTATCGGCTACTTTCAATGTAAAAGATCTTTCTCCTTATATTGGTGAAAACGATTTAAACTCGAGGACGAGTTCTTCTCAACAGGGGGAGAATGACACAGTCAAAATCAACTTATGCGCAGACCTGACTTCAGGTGGTCAAGTTTATGACCACTGGTTACTATTTTGACCATAACTTTCTGCTCAAGATTCGGATCAACGTGTTCTCAAAAGTTCTAGAAACCAGACAAATTCTCTACAACCTATGGCCATTAAGTATCTAGAAGAATTTGATCAGTTGATGACATTTTTTTGGACTGATGGCATGCTCTTCATTAAATTCAGCAGCTGATCATTTGCTTTGATTTTAATAAGTGGTGGGTTTTAATAATAATTGAGATTTAAGTTCTGGTAGATGAATAAGTCTTTTATTTATTGCTTATTGTGCCTATATTATTGGCCAAAGTTCTCATTGAAAGGCAGAAAAAATAATAAGAATATATGAAATCTGAAATCAGTTATTATTTACCATTTGTGAGTTGAACTTTGATTCCTCCAAGTGTGTGTGTTAAGTGTTGTGTTTGCTAACTCCTTGTGCTCATCTCTGTCGACGGTGTTAGTTATGATGAAGAAGATGAACTGAAGAACGTGAACCAGAGCCACGATTTTTTTTCTTCTTTTTCTTTTTCCTTTCCTTCTGGTACCTGTCGACGAGAGATATAGATATACAACTAGCGACTGGATTGTTTTAAGTTTAGTAATATGATGGGCTAAGGAAAAACGTATTGGGCTTTTAAAAATGAACTACGATATTGGGCCAATTATGTAAGAAGGTGGACTTGACTTGGGCTGTGTAAACGGGTTATATAAATACAAGTTGAGTATTAAAATAGAACAGAGGCAATGGAGCCATGGTCTTGAGTGTTTGTGGGTGAGCGAGAGGTTGCGGGTTCGAGCCTGGTCATAGATATTTATTTTTGGAACTTTTTTCTGAGAGGTAGTTATTATTATTATTGTTGTTATTAGTATTATAACTCTTATTATTATTAATATTACTAATACAAGTATTCAGTATCATTTATTATTATTATAATTACGGTTACAATTATGATTATTATTATTACTATTATTATTATTATTATTATTATTATTATTATTATTATTATTATTATTATTATTATTATTATTATCATTATTATTAGAAAACTTATCATTTTTTTTATCAAAACTATTATTATTATATTCATTAGTAAACCTAACCATTATCATTACTAAAGATTATTATTATAAATATTATTTTAACAAAAGATAATTATGTAAAGAAATAAATATTACATATATTATAAGTATATCCAAAGTTACTATAACATATATAAATATACATAACATTTGAAATAATAAATACATTACTATTTTAAACAAGTAATATATTATATAATTAATATATATAGACTGGCTTGATTACTATTACATGTTAATTAGAGGTGTTAATATATATACTTGATATAGGTTCGTGAATCTAAGGCCAACTCTGCATTGTTCAATATTGTCATATGTATTTTTACTACAAAATACAGTATGGTGAGTTCATTTGATTCCCTTTTACTCTATACATTTTTGGGACTGAGAATACATGCGTTGTTTTTATAACTGTTTTCTAAATGCTTTTGAGATATATTTTTTTGAACTGAGAATACATGAACTGCTTTTATAAATGATTGACGAAATTGACACAAATATTCAAAACTACATTCTATGATAGAATTATTTGGATTCAGAGGTTCGATTTAGTAGTTAGTAACGGTGAGATGATTTCGTCATTGCACTACGCGTTAGCTACCGTTTTAACTACCATCGGTGAGATGATTTCGTCATTGCACTACGCGTTAGCTATCGATGTATTGTATTGTATTGTATTGTATTATTGTCGACTTTGTAGTTGGTAACGGAGGGATGATTTTGCATTGTGTACACATTATCCCCCGTTTCAGCTACCCTCAGAGGGATGATTTTGCATTGCGTACGCATTAGCCCCCGTTGTAAGAATTATATTGTATTAACTACCACGGTGAGATGATTTCGTCATTGCACTACGCGTTAGCTACCGTTGGTTAGTTGTTTGAAAGGTTCCGGTGTTCTTCATATGAATGATTTTTACAGCAGTGAGCAGACTTGCACAGATTGTTTTCTAATTTTGAGTATCGTGTGGTCTATTAAAATGATGAATTTTATTGTTTAAGATAAACTAATGAACTCACCAACCTTTTGGTTGACACTTGAAAGCATGTTTATTCTCAGGTATGAAAGAAATCTTCCGATGTGCATTTGCTCATATTAGAGACATTACTTGGAGTCATTCATGACATTTTTCAAAAGACGTTGCATTCGAGTCGTCGAGTTCATCAAGATTATTATTAAATCAATTATAGATGGATATATTATGAAAGAGTATGCATGCCGTCAACTCTCGATGTAGATGAAAGTTTTTCTTTTAAAAACGAATGCAATGTTTGTAAAATGTATCATATAGAGGTCAAGTACCTCGCAATGAAATCAACTATTGTGAATCGTTTATAATGTATATGAACAGGTCATTTCTCTTGGTGCGAGCCATCGATGTCCGAATTACCCACCGATGGTGGGTCTACGTGTGAAGACCCGTCCTAATTCATCCGAACGAAGTCCATATTGATTATAAACGATTCACAACAGTTGATTACATCGCGAGGTACTTGACCCCTATATGATACATTTTACAAACATTGCATTCGTTTTTGAAAAGACAAACTTTCATTACATCGAAAGTTGACAGCAGGCATACCATTTCATAATATATCCAACTATAATTGACTTAATAATAATATTGATGAACTCAACGACTTGAATGCAACTTCTTTTGAAATATGCCATGAATGACTCCAAGTAATGTCTCTAATATGAGTTAATGCACAGCGGAAAATTTCTTTCGTACCTGAGAATAAACATGCTTTAAAGTGTCAACCAAAAGGTTGGTGAGTTCATTAGTTTAACACAAAAAATCATTTCATAATTTTAATAGACCACAAGATTTCATATTTCCATTTCTCATAATCATACGTCCCATGCATAGAGACAAAAATATCATTCATATGGATTGAACACCTGGTAACCGACATTCACAATATGTATATAAGAATATCCCCATCATTCCGGGATCCTCCTTCGGACATGATTAAAATTTTCGAAGTACTAAAGCATCCGGTACTTTGGATGGGGCTTGTTGGGCCCGATAGATCTATCTTTAGAGTTCGCGTCAATTAGGGTGTCTGTTCCCTAATTCTTAGATTACCAGACTATATAAAAAGGGCATATTCGATTTCGATCATTCAACCATATAATGTAGTTTCAATTACTTGTGTCTATTTCGTAAAACAGTTATAAAAACAGCGCATGTATTCTCAGTTCCAAAAATATATATTGCAAAAGCATTTAAAAAGGGATTAATGAAACTCACATAATGTATTTTGTAGTAAAAATACATAGAACAACGTTGAACAAGTATAGGGTTGGCCTCGGATTCACGAACCTATATCATTTGTATAATTATTAATATTCATAGTTGTAATTGAACACACACATATATATAAATGTATTAGTTATATCATTTCTATGTTATTAATTTATATATATACCTTATATGTTCATTTTGTATATAAAAATATTAAATTTTATTATGTTATATGTGTTAGATATCTATATTTATGTATGTATTTCATTTGTTTATCGAAACAGTAGTTCAAATTATACTAAGTTAATATTAGTACAAATAATGATAGTAATATTAATAATATATTTATGTTAATAATAATTCTTTTAAATAATAACAATGATATTAATAATAATACTTGTGAAAATATAAATTTTATGGTTAATGATAATTATGATATCGATTTTGTACTTACATAATAATAATACTCGTGATAATATAATTAATAATATTTATGTTAATATTAACAATTCTAATATTTGTAAAAAGATACTAATACTAGTATTTGCGAAAATAATTATAATTTGTATTATTTTCATAATAATAATCCTAATAATTCTAATCACAATTATAATCATTATAAAATACAACTATTTGTGATATATAATAGAAATATTCATACTTGTATTTATAATCATAATTATATCATAAAGCTTATATTTGTAAAGGTAAAAATAATTTTGTTACTAATAATAACAATATTGATAATCATATTAATGATGATCTTAAAAATAATAGTACTAATAACAATAATAATAATAATACTAATAACAATAACAAGAATAATTAGTAATATAATAATAACAACAAATATTAATAATAACAATAAGTAATAATAATAACAATAATAATAATAATAATAATAATAATAATAATAATAATAATAATAATAATAATAATAATAATAATAATAATAATAATAATTGTTTCAATGCATGGAATACCTATTTCCATTATATCCGATCGTGATAGTAGATTTACATCAAAGTTTTGGCAATCACTACAGGAGGCCCTGGGAACCCGTTTGGATATGAGCACCGCATATCATCCGCAAACTGACGGGCAGAGTGAAAGAACAATTCAGACTCTTGAAGACATGCTCAGGGCATGTGTGATCGATTTTGGAAACGGATGGGATAAATATCTACCATTAGCAGAATTCTCGTATAATAATAGTTATCATGCGAGCATTAAAGCTGCACCATTCGAAGCACTGTATGGAAGGAAGTGTAGATCCCCTATCTGTTGGAATGAAGTAGGAGATCGACAATTAACTGGTCCCGAGATCATCCATGAAACTACTGAGAAGATAGTGCAAATCAAAGAAAGATTGAAAACAGCCCGTAGTCGCCAAAATAGCTACGCCGATGTCCGAAGGAAACCATTAGAGTTTCAGATCGGTGACATGGTTATACTAAAGGTGTCACCTTGGAAAGGTGTAATACGTTTTGGAAAAAGGGGTAAACTGAACCCAAGGTATGTAGGCCCGTTCAAGATCATCGAACGCATCGGACCGGTAGCTTATCGACTCGAGTTACCACAACAACTAGACAGGGTACATAATTCATTTCACGTCTCAAACCTCAAGAAATGTCTTGCAAAGGAAGATCTCACCATTCCTCTTGAATAAATCCAAGTCGACGAGAAACTACAATTCATAGAAGAACCAGTCGAAATCATGGACCGTGAAGTTAAACAACTCAAGCAGAGCAACATACCAATCATCAAGGTTCGTTGGAATGCTCGAAGGGGTCCCGAGTTTACTTGGGAATGAGAGGATCAGATGAAATAAAAGTATCCACATTTGTTTCCCGACAACGCAAAATAGGTACAACTTTAAAATTTTGGGACGAAATTTATTTAACGGGTAGGTACTGTAACGACCCAGATTTTTCCAATCGTTTTATACTTATGAGATTAATATTTACATAAAATAAACCTTACCAACATGATAAGCAATCCAAACTGTTGAGATTTATGTTTTTGAAAAGAGTTTCACACAACGTTTGACCGTCCAATTTGACCGATGATATCACGAACTATATAACACACGATAATTATACGATTATGTATATGTACATATCTATACATATTTAACATGATTTAAGGATGGTTTAATATTTCATTGTGAACTAACAACAATGAGTTATAAGTACACTTTGAGACCACTAACTTAAGTTTTCAAAACGATAACTATATGTAACATTCTTTGACATATATACTTACAATATATAATGTGTTGGTGATCTATGTCACCAATATGATTTAAGTGTAATGGGATTAATTTGTAACCAAAATAATCTTGATAAATATCGAACAAGTTTGGGGAAGTGTGGAGTGCACACTTGTTTGAACTTATCTTGATTATGACGGGGGTTCGGGGGCAGCGCCCCCGATAAGTGGGGTCCAAGGGGTGGCAACCCCTGGCGGGGTCCAAGGGGCAGAGCCTTTTTTACAGTTATAAACCCGTCCATATTTGGGCTAACATTGCTTTATTAAAAATGTCTTAAAATTTTATTTTGGCCCGGTTTGACCCAAAAATAAAAGCCCAGTTTTGAGCCTCTTTTACAGTTATAAACCCGTCCATATTTGAATTCTCGTTCCGATTCCTCAAAATATCTACAAGTATATCTAGGGTATATGTAACCGTATCATACCCAGCTTCTATACGTATTTACTATTGGTATATACCAATAATAAACTTCAATGATCAGCCACTAGACATGATGTTACATGTGGGAACCAGCCATTTAACTTCATGTGTGACTTTTGTGCAAGAAAATAAACTAAATCTCCTATATATCCATCCCATAATCATGCTATTTTGCACACACACACATACATTTTCATTTCTAATTTTCTTTCAAGTTAATTCACTCCTTAATCTCTCTTCATTTACCTACTCAAGAACGTATCAATATAGTCATCCAATTTCAAGGAGATTACTTTCAATCTTTCAATCCCACTCCACCACTCTTTTGATTCCAAGATCTTTCTTACCTTTTCAAGTAGCTTTGTCCAAGTAACTTGAGGTAGTAACCTTATTCATAAACTTATTCGATTCATATTTATATAGCTATCTTATTTTGTGTTATAAAATTTTAACAACAAGAACATAGTTTGAGTGATTTCAAACTTGTTCGCAAACTAAATAGATCCTTCTAATTTGATTTTTAAAAAACACTTCAAGACCTGTAATATATCATATTATGACAAAATCGGATTAATCATATCTTGGCTAATTAACATAATATTTAATATATATTTACTTATGATTTGATTTTATATATTTCAGGACCACCCGTAAACAACACGAGAAGATTAATCATAAGACCTCATGATTGTACGCAATACGTCATTTGACAACATGGTACTTTATGTACGCAACACGTCACTTGACAACATGGTACCATGGGTCGAGATTAATTCTGATCAATACGAATACGATGGGGTCTTTATTTATTTTATTTAAGCAACTAATTGTGGACCACTAACATCGGACTGCTAACTACGGACTAAGAAAATATTAAAAGTATTAAAAGTATATATATATATATATATATATATATATATATATATATATATATATATATATGTAACGATTACTTGAAAAGAAAATATGTTGATATATTATATATATGGTTAGGTTTGTGATATCAATCGGAGACCAAGTCGTGTTCATTACATTCAAGGCAAAAGTGAGTATATAGTCCCACTTTTAAACTTTAAATATTTCGGGATGAGAATACATGCATTTTATGATTTACGTTATGGACACAAGTGATTAAAAATATATATTCTATGTTGAGTTGTGCCACTGGCATACTTCCCTGTAACTTGGTAACTATTATTTACATGAGGTATTGTAAATGCGAATCCTGTTGATAGATCTATCGGGCCTGACAACCCCAACCGGACTGGACGACCAGTATTCAACGGTTGCACAGTACTTCGTTTCGGTGACTACACTTGGTACGGTGTAGTAAGATTTCATAATAAAGGGAATATGCGACGTTGATTAAATGTTAAGTATGGTTATGAAGTACTCAACAACTTAGAATATTTTTATTAAAACGTTTATATATGAAATCTTGTGGTCTATATTCATAACGCTACCGGCATTAAACCTATATCTCACCAACTTTATGTTGACGTTTTAAGCATGTTTATTCTCAGGTGATAACTAAAAGCTTCCGCTGCAACATGTTGAATTTAAGCAAGATCTTGAGTATGCATATTTGTGTCAAAAATAAAACTGCATATCGGAGGATTTGTAATGTAAAATATGTTGGAGGTCGTATTGTTATTATCACATGTAAAGTTTGTAAGTCTAAGATTATCGCTAAACGATAATCATTATTAAGTTGTTTAAACCTTGTATTTGTAATAAAAGCTATGGTTTGTATTGTAAAAACAAATGCAGTTTTTGAAAAATGTCGCATATAGAGGTCAATACCTCGCGATGAAATCATATGTTATTTTATTCGTCCTTATGGTTAAGGTCGGGTTATGACATAGTAGCAGGTAACAAGCATCCTAATGAGTTGGGTTTGAGGTTTTGTTGTAGTGATTTTGATGGTGAATTCAAGTTGTTTTCAATCTTATAGAAGCAGGAATAGATGTTGTAAGTAATGGCTGTAGTTTGTTGAAGCAACAATTGAGAATAAAGTGGTGATGGATTCTTGGATAGTGGAAAGGGTTTACAGCTGTGGTGATTGGTTTTGAGGGTTCTTGTTTACCTTTGGTTCAAACACAAGAATGAGTAGCAGCAGGTAACATGACAGTATAACAATTGTGGTACACGACACCACAGCAGCAGCAGGTAGTAATAACAACACCAAAATCATTATCTTTGTAATTACTAAACATTATCATCGTATTCTGTCCAAATTTATATATATATATATATATATATATATATATATATATATATATATATATATATATATATATATATATATATATATATATATATATATATATATATATGAAAACAAAAGCTGTAGTTGCTAGTATATAAGTGGTGACCTGTGTGGTGGTTTACAATTGTTGAACGAAAATATAAGCTAGTAGTGATAGTTGATAAAGTTACAGCCTATTTTACAGCCTATTCTATTAATAGTTTGATGGAAGTGCTTGTAGGTTCCATCATGGTTTTGGTTTGGGTGAAGTGATTTCGATACGTTTATGATGGTGGTCATATGATAGTCGAGAAAATCGATAGTGGTGGTAGTTCTCAGACAAGAAGAGAAGAAGAATCAAGTGGTGGTGGTGATAGATTGTCATGTGGTGTTTGAAGGAAGGTGGTGATTGAGATGGTGACAGAGATATGGTGGTTCAAAGGATGAAGAAGAAAGGATGAATGAATCATGTGTATGAAGTATAATTATGTACATGATGATAGTTGATAATGATCACAGTTGATAAATGATGAGGTACGTATATAATCTAAAATGGTTGGTAATCAAGTTGCAAGGGATTCCAAAAGAGAACAGTAATAATTCCCAATCACGTTGAAATTTGTGAATACATATACATATAATAATAATAACTTTAATAAAGATAAACACTTGTGATAATACATATTCGTTTGATTGTACCGACATATTATTAGGGATGGTATTTTAAAGATGATGGTGTGGTTTGTGTTGGTAGTTTGAGAGGAATAAGGGTGGTGATATATATCTATTAGTTTTATCTGCCTAATTATATCTATATTCTATATATAGTTGGTATGGTAATCATTTAATTGAAATATGCATGTATGTGTTATATTTAAAAGTCGAGTCACAAGGCAACTAGTAGCAGATAAGCTTTTCACAAAGTGGTGTTTGTTGATGACTTATTTGAATCAAAAGAAAAATAGCAGTAGTGCAAAATTCTAACGACATGTGGTTGGTTTAGTTCAAAAGTAAAAAGGCAAAAGAAAAAAAAAAACAAATCAAATAATTGGTGTTAGTTGGTTTTGTTGTAAACGAGTACAGAATTTAAGAAACACAAAGCATTAGATGGTGGTGGTGGTCATATGTGAGAAGAATGGATGAAATATATATATATATATATATATATATATATATATATATATATATATATATATATATATATATATATATATATATATATATATATATAAGTAAAGTGATAGAGTTAGTAAACTAGTGGACTCAAAACCAAAACATGCAAAAATATGAATTTAAAAAATAACATATTAGTAGCCATGAAATTTGTAATCATCCATCGAATGAAATTTGAGCGTTACCATCGTTTACTAAATAACTTAGAAATTACAAAAATATATATTTAATATACACAAATCTATTTAAAATTTCCTATTCGTGAATCGTCAGAAATAGTCAAGCGTTAACCGAATTCAAGTAAACAGCTCAAAGATTCTAAGTTTCAATTTAATAGACTTTGCTTATCGTGTCGAAATTAAATTAAAATTAAGTTTAAATTTGGTCGGAAATTCCCGGGTCGTCACAGTACCTACCCGTTAAAGAAATTTCGTCCCGAAATTTGAATGTGGTGGTCATGGTTAACAATAAAAATGTTTTCATGACGAATATGGATTGATAAATAGAGTTTTATCATTATTGATTATTATAGATAAAACAATTCGATTACTTGAAGCGCATGAGTGGAGTTGTCATAAAAGAGTGAAATGAATGAAATAAAGATTTGTTCTAACTTTTGACGTAGTCAGATTTGAATTCCGGAATTCAAGGGATTTAAAAGAAATCTTGGAAATCTATAAGATTTGATTCCTCGAGATTTATTGAAACTAAGATCTCTATAATTAAATGCGATCATCTGTCTCGATTACTTTGTCTGGTATTTTCACTATAAATGAACTTCTTCAGTTCCATTATTTGCTAGCACTCTTATTTTCCATACTTTAATTCATACTTCCAAATCAGCAGTCAATATGCTTCATCCAGTTTGAATCCTGGATATATTCCTGACTTTCATATCGATCATTCTCCTCTTTCATCTACCACCGGAGGAATCTGTTTACTTTTACTATTACCTTGGGGTGATACTATTCTTAATTCTACCGTGTCTTTATATTGTTATTCGTATTAATATCCACGATTTGTAATTTCTGTGTTGTTGTCGGGTTTTATATCTTCCCTTATGTTTCGGAGCTCTTTGCCTTTTTCTTCTCTTTTCGACCTCCAGTAAAGCGAGTAACAGTCCAGAATTCGTAAGTATGGAGTTTTGAATGAACTTAATGTTCTAATCAAGAACGAACGTAATAGCACGATTTGATTTGTCGAATTACCAGAATCACTGAGAATAGAACTATCAAGAATATATTTTCTTGATATGTTCAGACGTTAATTTGAATGAAAGAATTATGTAACATGGCACATGATGACGTTATAATCTGTGAATCATCATGTTCCATTTAGAAACTCAGCATGACTTACTGTAATATAATCACATTGATCAAGTGTCATTATATTATACTAACTCATGCATCAGTTCCCAACATTACTTCAAAAACATTCATATTTTAAGTTCGAAAGTTTACAGAATATAGAAACTAACAGTTTCTATATGATGTAACACTGATAGCACAAAAAGATAAATGATTTCAGATAAGAATAGTTATGAAGATATCTTCAGAAATATGGAGGATATTTATAAATGGATATACGATGATATCTTGGAATTTCTAATATCGATGGATGATGAAGGAGATTTATCCGTAAGGGTTTAGATTCGGAAGCAAGGTATTCGCTAAAGATTTCATCAGAAACAGAATCATTTGGATTCTTTGAAGTCAAACTTATTCCTTGTGATTTGTCCACGGCTTCCTTCATAGTTTCGCATGATCCGCTTTTCGGTACTAAATTTTCTATTGAATGTTTCCAATATAATGTTACACAGGAAGCACGAAGAAGTATATAATTTCGGACGAGAATATTTATGAAAATATCCTCAGAAATATCGAAGATATTGATGATGATATTTTGGAATTTCTAAGTTCGATGGTTGATGGAGAAAGATTTTTCCGCAAGATTTTAACATGACTTCGGAGCAAGATATTCTCTAAAGATTTCAACGGATCTAGATTTATCTGGGTTCTATGAATTTAGGGTATGTTACTTGTATTTCTCCTTGGTTTCCTTTATGGTTAGCTCAATCCGTTTTCCAGTTTCAACGTTTCTGAGCTTTTCCAACATACTATTCTTTATCATCAAATTTCCGACGACTAAGGTCGTTTACGATTGCCTACAGTTTCTGCTGCTTCATTTAGCTTTTTCAACATACAGAGTATCGATTCGTAAACTGGGTACCTTTTCAAAAAAAATTTGAATTGAAGGTCGTAATTCTAGGAGATGATTATTATATATACAATTGTTGATGTAGATATGCTGTGAGTTTTCAAAGTACTGATTGCCGATTCCTCTACATTTACTGCTACCATATCTGAATCATTGGTTATCGTTCTGAGATGATTTCAAGATAATTGTGTTTTTAGATGATTAAACGCTGACGGTAATATGGTGGAATATAACAGGTTCTCCGATAATAATAAAAGAGTACACATATAAATCAAGGTTATAATAAGGTTGTTTTGAACGAAAAGTCAAAGTTGACTTGCTGGAGCTGTGACAAAATTTGCTAATTCAGAAAGGGATTGTAAAGTTATTTTGGGTAATAATAACACAAAAAATTAGCATAGCTATGTTTTAAACGTTTACTCAGTTGTCGAGAGTTTCTCAGGTGAAAAGTTATATGCATCAATCTTTTCTTCCGTAGATGAAATGCGGTTGATTCATCCTCTTGATTGAGGTGTTTTCAAGAATCATGAAAGGTTTGAACGCAGATTGTAATTGTCAAGATACAAATGAGATTTAAGATGAAATCAAGTGGCAAACTTGAAGATTTGTTTAGTTTCATATGTTATAATTAATATTTTAATTCATTTTAATTGTCCAATGTTGGTAGTCCTCGATTGATAGTCCGCGGTTAGCAATTCAACAATTTATATATAATTTAATATATAATGTTCGAATTAATCCATACGTATCGTGACCCGTATTCGTCCCAGACTCGATCACAACTCAAAGTATATATATATATATATATATATATATATATATATATATATATATATATATATATATATATATATATATATATATATATATATATGGGTCGATATGATATGTCAAAACATTGTATACGTGTCTCGATATTTAAAATGCGTAAATAACAGAATGACGATAAATAAAGTGCGTAAAATAAATAACAGAAATTAAATGACGATAAATAAAATTGCGAGAATGTAAATTGCGATAATTAAATTGCGATAAATAAAATGTAACCAGTTAGCTAGGAACAGTTAGCTAGGATCTTATTAGCATGATTTCTTAACAAAATTTCATATTGTTAATTAGTCTGTTTCTAATCAATTTTTATTGTGTCCATTATTTCTTCATTATGCCACTTGTTGGATTCTGATAAATCAAAATCCAAATTTGAAATTGGATGAATATGGTTATTCTGTGGTGAACGAATTTGTATATCGGTGGATGTAAATATGATAGTAAATGACTGTTGAATCAAATTCGAAGAACGTACAATGTAACTTATTAATGTGAAATTTTAAATATTCCTCGGGTATTACCTACCCGTTAAAATATTTTCACCATTAAAAGTTTGTACAAGAGAATTTTTAATTACAATCTTTATGAAAACATATATACATATATATTTTCTTCATATGTACTCATGGATTTAATAAGTTAACATGATATTAAACCCATTTGCTTTTCGGTTGGAACTAGAATAAATAATCTCTAAAACTTTAGAGATTACATATTCGTCATGTCGAACGAAGATAAATGAGGTAGAACGATATGTAGAATGAAGATCATACTCAAAGTACAGACGATGATATTGAAGCATGGATTGTTGATGGTACTGGTACTGTTATTGATGGTACTGTTGGTGCCGGTGATGTTGCTGAAGCTGGTACATTTTGCACCATATTCTCCGAATTGATTATTCGAGCGCGAAGTTCGTTGACTTACTACTCCAGGATGATTGTCGGTCGGAACGAGCGGATGAATAAGGTTTAGAATTGTGGATAGAATATGATCTTGTCGAGTTACCCTGGAAATGAGACTAAAAATGGTGTCTCAAACAGGTTCGCCGGTATACGCTTCAGGTTCATTATCAAGAGGTGAATTCAGTTGGTGGAAGGGATTTCCTTCTGCACGTTTCCATTAATTAAGTTAACTATGAACCCATCAGATGAATTGATAATGGCTGATTGGTTGATTCATGCCGATGACGCTGTTTTCGGAGCTTAGGTGAACATCTAGGTCGGAATAACTATCGGAATAGCTATCGAAATCTGAGGGACTCGAACTGGTTGCAGGATTCATCTCGTACGATCAGATGAAGGATTTTCGATAAGAAATAGGTTATAGGATGTAGATTAGTACCCTGCAATACATAATTTACATATGCATATATAATACTAAAATCCCATAAGTTACGGAGGAATCTACGAAAGTTGTCAGGCAAAGTTACAGTAACAGATACGCTAAGATATAAAGTAGCAGATACGCTAAGATATGAATTTTGGTCTTTACACTATTCATGCAGTCAATGCAGTAAAACGTGTCTAGACTAAGAATGATAAGCAGGTAATTTCCTAAGGATGATAAGCAGATGTTTTCCGATAAAAATGATAAGCAAAACTTTTGACATGCAGACACGGTCGAAGTCCAGACTCACTAATGCATCCTAACGACTATCAGTTAGGCACGCTAATGCAAGACCTGGTTCGCTAAGACCACCGCTCTGATACCAACTGTGAAGACCCGTCCTAATTCATCCGGACGAAGTCCATATTGATTATAAACGATTCACAACAGTTGATTACATCGCGAGGTACTTGACCCCTATATGATACATTTTACAAACATTGCATTCGTTTTTGAAAAGATAAACTTTCATTACATCGAAAGTTGACAGCAGGCATACCATTTCATAATATATCCAACTATAATTAACTTAATAATAATATTGATGAACTCAACGACTTGAATGCAACGTCTTTTGAAATATGCCATGAATGACTCCAAGTAATGTCTCTAATATGAGTTAATGCACAGCGGAAAATTTCTTTCGTACCTGAGAATAAACATGCTTTAAAGTGTCAACCAAAAGGTTGGTGAGTTCATTAGTTTAACACAAAAAATCATTTCATAATTTTAATAGACCACAAGATTTCATATTTCCATTTCTCATAATCACACGTCCCATGCATAGAGACAAAAATATCATTCATATGGATTGAACACCTGGTAACCGACATTCACAATATGTATATAAGAATATCCCCATCATTCCGGGATCCTCCTTCGGACATGATTAAAATTTTCGAAGTACTAAAGCATCCGGTACTTTGGATGGGGCTTGTTGGGCCCGATAGACCTATCTTTAGAGTTCGCGTCAATTAGGGTGTCTGTTCCCTAATTCTTAGATTACCAGACTATATAAAAAGGGCATATTCGATTTCGATCATTCAACCATATAATGTAGTTTCAATTACTTGTGTCTATTTCGTAAAACAGTTATAAAAACAGCGCATGTATTCTCAGTCCCAAAAATATATATTGCAAAAGCATTTAAAAAGGGATTAATGAAACAAACATAATGTATTTTGTAGTAAAAATACATAGAACGACGTTGAACAAGTATAGGGTTGGCCTCGGATTCACGAACCTATATCATTTGTATAATTATTAATATTCATAGTTGTAATTGAACACACACATATATATAAATGTATTAGTTATATCATTTCTATGTTATTAATTTATATATATACCTTATATGTTCATTTTGTATATAAAAATATTAAATTTTATTATGTTATATGTGTTAGATATCTATATTTATGTATGTATTTCATTTGTTTATCGAAACAGTAGTTCAAATTATACTAAGTTAATATTAGTACAAATAATGATAGTAATATTAATAATATATTTATGTTAATAATAATTCTTTTAAATAATAACAATGATATTAATAATAATACTTGTGAAAATATAAATTTTATGGTTAGTGATAATTATGATATCGATTTTGTACTTACATAATAATAATACTCGTGATAATATAATTAATAATATTTATGTTAATATTAACAATTCTAATATTTGTAAAAAGATACTAATACTAGTATTTGCAAAAATAATTATAATTTGTATTATTTTCATAATAATAATCCTAATAATTCTAATCACAATTATAATCATAATAAAATACAACTATTTGTGATATATAATAGAAATATTCATACTTGTATTTATAATCATAATTATATCATAAAGCTTATATTTGTAAAGGTAAAAATAATTTTGTTACTAATAATAACAATATTGATAATCATATTAATGATGATCTTAAAAATAATAGTACTAATAACAATAATAATAATAATACTAATAACAATAACAAGAATAATTAGTAATATAATAATAACAACAAATATTAATAATAACAATAAGTAATAATAATAACAATAATAATAATAATAATAATAATAATAATAATAATAATAATAATAATAATAATAATAATAATAATAATAATAATAATAATAATAATAATAATAATAATAATAATAATAATAATAATAATTCTATACCTAATAAAAAGGGGATCGGTGTTGGCATCCACAAACAGATCGAGAAGGCAGAGAGCACAACATCAAAATTCATAGAACCCTCGACTCATTAATCGATT
This sequence comes from Rutidosis leptorrhynchoides, assembly GCF_046630445.1. NCBI lineage: Eukaryota > Viridiplantae > Streptophyta > Magnoliopsida > Asterales > Asteraceae > Rutidosis > Rutidosis leptorrhynchoides. The sequence goes on from NC_092339.1 coordinate 13,262,579, forward strand.
AATCGATCCACCGCTACTCGAGATATACTCGTCAATCAATTCATCATCATCATCATCAGTTTTCATCATTGAATCATCATCGATCATCATCAGTTTTCATCATCATCGATCAAGGAATCGATTCTGATGGAGAATCGATAAATAATGAATTTGTTTGATCAAGTGAAGAACCATAATAGTTGAATTGTCTTCGGCTATGTTGCAGGTTTAACAGGAACATAACTTACAGTGGTAGTAGCAGGTAACAAGCATCCTAATGAGTTGGGTTTGAGGTTTTGTTGTAGTGATTTTGATGGTGAATTCAAGTTGTTTTCAATCTTATAGAAGCAGGAATAGATGTTGTAAGTAATGGCTGTAGTTTGTTGAAGCAACAATTGAGAATAAAGTGGTGATGGATTCTTGGATAGTGGAAAGGGTTTATAGCTATGGTGATTGGTTTTGAGGGTTCTTGTTTACCTTTGGTTCAAACACAAGAATGAGTAGCAGCAGGTAACACGACAGTATAACAATTGTGGTACACGACACCACAGCAGCAGCAGGTAGTAATAACTGTAGTGACCCGAACTTTTCCATGTTTATATATATTAATTGAGATTGATATTTACATGATTAAATGTTTCCAACATGTTAAGAAATCAAACTTGTTAAGACTTGATTAATTGAAATATGTTTCATATAGACAATTGACCACCCAAGTTGATCGGTGATTCACGAACGTTAAAACTTGTAAAAACTATATGATGACATATATATGGATATATATATATATATATATATATATATATATATATATATATATATATATATATATATATATATATATATATATATATATATATATATATATATATATATATATATATATAGTTAACATGATACTATGATAATAAAACATATCATAAAGTATATTAACAATGAACTACATATGTAAAAACAAGACTACTAACTTAATGATTTTTAAACGAGACATATATGTAACGATTATCGTTGTAAAGACATTTAATGTATATATATCATATTAAGAGATATTCATACATTATAATATCATGATAATATAATAATTTAAAATCTCATTTGATATTATAAACATTGGGTTAACAACATTTAACAAGATCGTTAACCTAAAGGTTTCAAAACAACACTTACATGTAATGACTAACGATGACTTAACGACTCAGTTAAAATGTATATACATGTAGTGTTTTAATATGTATTTATACACTTTTGAAAGACTTCAATACACTTATCAAAATACTTCTACTTAACAAAAATGCTTACAATTACATCCTCGTTCAGTTTCATCAACAATTCTACTCGTATGCACCCGTATTCGTACTCGTACAATACACAGCTTTTAGATGTATGTACTATTGGTATATACACTCCAATGATCAGCTCTTAGCAGCCCATGTGAGTCACCTAACACATGTGGGAACCATCATTTGGCAACTAGCATGAAATATCTCATAAAATTACAAAAATATGAGTAATCATTCATGACTTATTTACATGAAAACAAAATTACATATCCTTTATATCTAATCCATACACCAACGACCAAAAACACCTACAAACACTTTCATTCTTCAATTTTCTTCATCTAATTGATCTCTCTCAAGTTCTATCTTCAAGTTCTAAGTGTTCTTCATAAATTCCAAAAGTTCTAGTTTCATAAAATCAAGAATACTTTCAAGTTTGCTAGCTCACTTCCAATCTTGTAAGGTGATCATCCAACCTCAAGAAATCTTTGTTTCTTACAGTAGGTTATCATTCTAATACAAGGTAATAATCATATTCAAACTTTGGTTCAATTTCTATAACTATAACAATCTTATTTCAAGTGATGATCTTACTTGAACTTGTTTTCGTGTCATGATTCTGCTTCAAGAACTTCGAGCCATCCAAGGATCCATTGAAGCTAGATCCATTTTTCTCTTTTCCAGTAGGTTTATCCAAGGAAATTAAGGTAGTAATGATGTTCATAACATCATTCAATTCATACATATAAAGCTATCTTATTCGAAGGTTTAAACTTGTAATCACTAGAACATAGTTTAGTTAATTCTAAACTTGTTCGCAAACAAAAGTTAATCCTTCTAACTTGACTTTTAAAATCAACTAAACACATGTTCTATATCTATATGATATGCTAACTTAATGATTTAAAACCTGGAAACACGAAAAACACCGTAAAACCGGATTTACGCCGTCGTAGTAACACCGCGGGCTGTTTTGGGTTAGTTAATTAAAAACTATGATAAACTTTGATTTAAAAGTTGTTATTCTGAGAAAATGATTTTTATTATGAACATGAAACTATATCCAAAAATTATGGTTAAACTCAAAGTGGAAGTATGTTTTCTAAAATGGTCATCTAGACGTCGTTCTTTCGACTGAAATGACTACCTTTACAAAAACGACTTGTAACTTATTTTTCTGACTATAAACCTATACTTTTTCTGTTTAGATTCATAAAATAGAGTTCAATATGAAACCATAGCAATTTGATTCACTCAAAACGGATTTAAAATGAAGAAGTTATGGGTAAAACAAGATTGGATAATTTTTCTCATTTTAGCTACGTGAAAATTGGTAACAAATCTATTCCAACCATAACTTAATCAACTTGTATTGTATATTATGTAATCTTGAGATACCATAGACACGTATACAATGTTTCGACCTATCATGTCGACACATCTATATATATTTCGGAACAACCATAGACACTCTATATGTGAATGTTGGAGTTAGCTATACAGGGTTGAGGTTGATTCCAAAATATATATAGTTTGAGTTGTGATCAATACTGAGATACGTATACACTGGGTCGTGGATTGATTCAAGATAATATTTATCGATTTATTTCTGTACATCTAACTGTGGACAACTAGTTATAGGTTACTAACGAGGACAGCTGACTTAATAAACTTAAAACATCAAAATATATTAAAAGTGTTGTAAATATATTTTGAACATACTTTAATATATATGTATATATTGTTATAGGTTCGTGAATCAACAGTGGCCAAGTCTTACTTCCCGACGAAGTAAAAATCTGTGAAAGTGAGTTATAGTCCCACTTTTAAAATCTAATATTTTTGGGATGAGAATACATGCAGGTTTTATAAATGATTTACAAAATAGACACAAGTACGTGAAACTACATTCTATGGTTGAATTATCGAAATCGAATATGCCCCTTTTTATTAAGTCTGGTAATCTAAGAATTAGGGAACAGACACCCTAATTGACGCGAATCCTAAAGATAGATCTATTGGGCCTAACAAACCCCATCCAAAGTACCGGATGCTTTAGTACTTCGAAATTTATATCATATCCGAAGGGTGTCCCGGAATGATGGGGATATTCTTATATATGCATCTTGTTATTGTCGGTTACCAGGTGTTCACCATATGAATGATTTTTATCTCTATGTATGGGATGTGTATTGAAATATGAAATCTTGTGGTCTATTGTTACGATTTGATATATATAGGTTAAACCTATAACTCACCAACATTTTTGTTGACGTTTAAAGCATGTTTATTCTCAGGTGAATATTAAGAGCTTCCGCTGTTGCATACTAAAATAAGGACAAGATTTGGAGTCCATGTTTGTATGATATTGTGTAAAAACTGCATTCAAGAAACTGATTTCGATGTAACATATTTGTATTGTAAACCATTATGTAATGGTCGTGTGTAAACAGGATATTTTAGATTATCATTATTTGATAATCTACGTAAAGCTTTTTAAACCTTTATTTATGAAATAAAGGTTATGGTTTGTTTTAAAAATGAATGCAGTCTTTGAAAAACATCTCATATAGAGGTCAAAATCTCGCAACGAAATCAATTAATATGGAACGTTTTTAATCAATAAGAACGGGACATTTCAGTTGGTATCCGAGCGTTGGTCTTAGAGAACCAGAAAATTTGCATTAGTGTGTCTTATCGAGTTTGTTAGGATGCATTAGTGAGTCTGGACTTCGACCGTGTTTTCTTTAAAAATGATTGCTTAACATTTTTGTTGGAAACTATATATTTTTAACATATGAATATTATGTGATATATTAATCTCTTAACGTGTTTGATATTATGTGATAGATGTCTACCTCTAGAACAAGTCCCATTGACTCACCTAATAATAATGAAGAGTCAAATGTAAATTGGAATGATTTGTGGACTGATTCACAAGTTCCCGAAGAGGAACCGGAAGAAGAGTCGGAACCGGAAGAAGAATCGGAACCGGAAGAAGAAATAGAACCGGTGGGGGAAATAATAAAACGGTTAAGTAAAAGAAAATCCTCAACCAACCGACCAAAGTTAATTATGGTCAATGGTGTTTCCGCCAAGGAAGCAAAATATTGGGAGGATTACCAATTCTCCGATGAATCAGATTCCGACGAGAATTCCGATGATGTTATAGAAATTACCCCAACTGAATTTAAAAAGGCTAAAGAAAATAATAAGGGAAAGGGCATAAAAATAGAGAAATCTAATTCCAACCCCGATGAACTTTATATGTATCGTCAACCCCCGAAGTCCTTAAGTTGTAACAATGACCCGGGAACCTCTAAACCACCAGGTTTTTCTAAACCAATGTGGACAACGACGGCTCGTATTAGGGGAACATCATATATCCCTAGAAACTTGGCAAAAGGAACCAAAACCGAAGAAGAAGAAACGAGCGAGTCGGAATAAGATAGTTGTATTCGTGTGGTGTAATATATGTAATATAGTGTTCTTATGCTTTATGATATATGTAAAAATTGCTTGTATTAATAAGTATTTTTTTATGAATCTAACTCTTGTCTATTTTACAGTTTAAAAACACAAAATGGATAGACAACCCAATATTTTAAGAGACCTACCCGGAGACATGATTGATGAAATCTTGTCTAGAGTCGGCCAGAATTCTTCGGCACAACTATTTAAGGCGAGATCAGTTTGTAAGACATTCGAAGAACGTTCCAAGAATGTCTTGGTTTATAAGAGACTTTCGTTTGAAAGATGGGGGATATCACATTGGGAAACCCATAAGTTACGATGTGTTTACTTTGACGCATATATTGCGGGGAACCCAAATGCTATTTTACGCAACGGGTTAAGAAATTATTTTGACTCAATATATCCGAATATTGGACTTCGTGATTTAGAAAAAGCGGCTAACATGCAACATAAAGAAGCATGTTATGCTTACGGATTAGTAATGTTCGCTTCTCACCAAAGTGAGAACAAGAACATCGGGCTACAACTATTAAACAAAACGTTTCCACAAGTGACGGAGTCGGTAATTGGGGTAAGAAATGAGGTTTTTAGATTATTACGGGACTGTTGGACATTACGTAACCCTCGTCCCTTTGATGACATTACAACACGCTGTCTTATCAACGGCCATAACGGTTATGTTGCACAAGACCAAGGATGGGAAGTAGTCCTAGTAAAACCAGAATGCATGACTTGTTTCTGGACGTATGAATTACGTGTCTTTATTGCCTTTGCTGAACGACTTGTGTACTAGCTAGAATTGTCTTCACAACTATCTTGTATCAAAGTTATTGTGTGCTATATTTCATGCTTTATGTAAAATAAGCGGTATTGTAAGTTTGTAAAATATTGTATAAAAGTTTGAACGTGAAATATTATTATAATCAGTTTTTCATATAGAATTGTAGTAGTTGAATTGTATATTAGCTACTAAGTATGAACTTAACGGGTAGGTACTACCCGAATTTAAACTTATAAAATGCTAATATGAAGAAAAAGCTTTTATAAATGAGTTCATATTATGCTACGAAATACTATTAACTACTCTTAATATTCTGTATGATTAACTTGTTCCATTTAACTATTTTGAAGGAAATGGCACCGACTACTCGACACACCGTGAATATGAATGAAGAGGAATTCCGTACTTTTCTAGCTTCAAACATAGCCGCAGTACAGGCTGCGCTACATACCAACAATAACCTTGGATCTAGCAGTACAGGAAATCGTGTAGGATGCACCTACAAAGAATTCACTGCCTGCAAACCTTTGGAATTTGATGGAACCGAAGGACCGATCGGATTGAAACAGTGGACCGAGAAGGTTGAATCGGTGTTTGCCATAAGTAAGTGTACTGAAGAGGACAAAGTGAAGTACGCTACGCATACCTTCACAGGTTCTGCGTTAACATGGTGGAATACCTATCTAGAGCAAGTGGGACAAGATGATGCGTACGCACTACCGTGGTCAGCATTCAAGCACTTGATGAACGAGAAGTACCGTCCCAGAACAGAGGTCAATAAGCTCAAGACAGAACTTAGAGGGTTACGAACCCAAGGATTTGATATTACCACGTACGAAAGACGATTCACAGAATTGTGCCTATTGTGTCCGGGAGCATTCGAAGATGAGGAAGAGAAGATCGACGCGTTTGTGAAAGGATTACCGGAAAGAATCCAAGAAGATATAAGTTCACACGAGCCCGCCTCCATACAACAGGCATGTAGAATGGCTCACAAACTAGTGAACCAGATTGAAGAAAGAATTAAAGAACAGACTGCTGAAGAGGCCAATGTGAAGCAAGTCAAAAGAAAGTGGGAGGAAAACGGTGATAAGAATCACCAATACAACAACAACAGCAATTACAACAATAATCGTAACAATTATCCCAACAATCGCAACATCAATCGCAACTACAACAAACGGCCCAACAACAACAACAACAACAACAGCAACTACAACAATCATCCCAACAACAATAATAACCGCAACAACAACAACAATCAGAAGCAACTATGCCAAAGGTGTGAAAAGAATCACTCGGGGTTCTGCACCAAATTTTGCAACAAGTGTAAAAGAAATGGTCATAGCGCGGCGAAGTGTGAGGTCTACGGACCAGGGGTTAATAGAACGAAAGGAACAAATGGTGTCGGAAAGAGTAATGGCGGAGCAAGTAGTGTCGGAGCAAGTTATGCCAATGTAGTTTGTTATAAATGTGGAAAACCAGGCCACATTATTAGAAATTGCCCGAACCAGGAGAACACGAATGGACAAGGCCGTGGAAGAGTTTTCAATATTAATGCGGTAGAGGCACAGGAAGACCCGGAGCTTGTTACGGGTACGTTTCTTATTGACAATAAATCTGCTTACGTTTTATTTGATTCGGGTGCGGATAGAAGCTATATGAGTAGAGATTTTTGTGCTAAATTAAGTTGTCCATTGACGCCTTTGGATAGTAAATTTTTACTCGAATTAGCAAATGGTAAATTAATTTCAGCAGATAATATATGTCGGAATCGAGAAATTAAACTGGTTAGCGAAACATTTAAGATTGATTTGATACCAGTAGAGTTAGGGAGTTTTGATGTGATAATCGGTATGGACTGGTTGAAAGAAGTGAAAGCGGAGATCGTTTGTTACAAAAATGCAATTCGCATTATACGAGAAAAAGGAAAACCCTTAATGGTGTACGGAGAAAAGGGCAACACGAAGCTACATCTTATTAGTAATTTGAAGGCACAAAAACTAATAAGAAAAGGTTGCTATGCTGTTCTAGCACACGTCGAGAAAGTACAAACTGAAGAAAAGAGCATCAATGATGTTCCCATTGCAAAAGAATTTCCCGAAGTATTTCCGAAAGAATTACCGGGATTACCCCCACATCGATCCGTTGAATTTCAAATAGATCTTGTACCAGGAGCTGCACCAATAGCTCGTGCTCCTTACAGACTCGCACCCAGCGAGATGAAAGAACTGCAAAGCCAATTACAAGAACTTTTAGAGCGTGGTTTCATTCGACCAAGCACATCACCGTGGGGAGCTCCTGTTTTGTTTGTCAAGAAGAAAGATGGTACATTCAGGTTGTGTATCGACTACCGAGAGTTGAACAAACTTACCATCAAGAACCGCTACCCACTACCGAGAATCGACGACTTATTTGATCAACTACAAGGCTCGTGTGTTTATTCAAAGATTGACTTACGTTCCGGGTATCATCAAATGCGGGTGAAAGAAGATGATATTCCAAAGACTGCTTTCAGAACACGTTACGGTCATTACGAGTTTATGGTCATGCCGTTTGGTTTAACTAATGCACCAGCTGTGTTCATGGACCTTATGAACCGAGTGTGTGGACCATACCTTGACAAGTTTGTCATTGTTTTCATTGATGACATACTTATTTACTCAAAGAATGACCAAGAACACGGTGAACATTTGAGAAAGGTGTTAGAAGTATTGAGGAAGGAAGAATTGTACGCTAAGTTTTCAAAGTGTGCATTTTGGTTGGAAGAAGTTCAATTCCTCGGTCACATAGTGAACAAAGAAGGTATTAAGGTGGATCCGGCAAAGATAGAAACTGTTGAAAAGTGGGAAACCCCGAAAACTCCGAAACACATACGCCAGTTTTTAGGACTAGCTGGTTACTACATAAGGTTCATCCAAGACTTTTCCAGAATAGCAAAACCCTTGACTGCATTAACGCATAAAGGGAAGAAATTTGAATGGAATGATGAACAAGAGAAAGCGTTTCAGTTATTGAAGAAAAAGCTAACTACGGCACCTATATTGTCATTGCCTGAAGGGAATGATGATTTTGTGATTTATTGTGATGCATCAAAGCAAGGTCTCGGTTGTGTATTAATGCAATGAATGAAGGTGATTGCTTATGCGTCTAGACAATTGAAGATTCACGAACAAAATTATACGACGCATGATTTGGAATTAGGCGCGGTTGTTTTTGCATTAAAGACTTGGAGGCACTACTTATATGGGGTCAAAAGTATTATATATACCGACCACAAAAGTCTTCAACACATATTTAATCAGAAACAACTGAATATGAGGCAGCGTAGGTGGATTGAATTATTGAATGATTACGACTTTGAGATTCGTTACCACCCGGGGAAGGCAAATGTGGTAGCCGATGCCTTGAGCAGGAAGGACAGAGAACTCATTCGAGTAAAATCTATGAATATAATGATTCATAATAACATTACTACTCAAATAAAGGAGGCGCAACAAGGAGTTTTAAAAGAGGGAAATTTAAAGGATGAAATACCCAAAGGATCGGAGAAGCATCTTAATATTCGGGAAGACGGAACCCGGTATAGGGCTGAAAGGATTTGGGTACCAAAATTTGGAGATATGAGAGAAATGGTACTTAGAGAAGCTCATAAAACCAGATACTCAATACATCCTGGAACGGGGAAGATGTACAAGGATCTCAAGAAACATTTTTGGTGGCCGGGTATGAAAGCTGATGTTGCTAAATACGTAGGAGAATGTTTGACGTGTTCTAAGGTCAAAGCTGAGCATCAGAAACCATCAGGTCTACTTCAACAACCCGAAATCCCGGAATGGAAATGGGAAAACATTACCATGGATTTCATCACTAAATTGCCAAGGACTGCAAGTGGTTTTGATACTATTTGGGTAATAGTTGATCGTCTCACCAAATCAGCACACTTCCTACCAATAAGAGAAGATGACAAGATGGAGAAGTTAGCACGACTGTATTTGAAGGAAGTCGTCTCCAGACATGGAATACCAATCTCTATTATCTCTGATAGGGATGGCAGATTTATTTCAAGATTCTGGCAGACATTACAGCAAGCATTAGGAACTCGTCTAGACATGAGTACTGCCTATCATCCACAAACTGATGGGCAGAGCGAAAGGACGATACAAACGCTTGAAGACATGCTACGAGCATGTGTTATTGATTTCGGAAACAGTTGGGATCGACATCTACCGTTAGCAGAATTTTCCTACAACAACAGCTACCATTCAAGCATTGAGATGGCGCCGTTTGAAGCACTTTATGGTAGAAAGTGCAGGTCTCCGATTTGTTGGAGTGAAGTGGGGGATAGACAGATTACGGGTCCGGAGATTATACAAGAAACTACCGAGAAGATCATCCAAATTCAACAACGGTTGAAAACCGCCCAAAGTCGACAAAAGAGCTACGCTGACATTAAAAGAAAAGATATAGAATTTGAAATTGGAGAGATGGTCATGCTTAAAGTTGCACCTTGGAAAGGCGTTGTTCGATTTGGTAAACGAGGGAAATTAAATCCAAGGTATATTGGACCATTCAAGATTATTGATCGTGTCGGACCAGTAGCTTACCGACTAGAGTTACCTCAACAACTCGCGGCTGTACATAACACTTTCCACGTCTCGAATTTAAAGAAATGTTTTGCTAAAGAAGATCTCACTATTCCGTTAGACGAAATCCAAATCAACGAAAAACTTCAATTCATCGAAGAACCCGTCGAAATAATGGATCGTGAGGTTAAAAGACTTAAGCAAAACAAGATACCAATTGTTAAGGTTCGATGGAATGCTCGTAGAGGACCCGAGTTCACCTGGGAGCGTGAAGATCAGATGAAGAAGAAATACCCGCATCTATTTCCAGAAGATTCGTCAACACCTTCAACAGCTTAAAATTTCGGGACGAAATTTATTTAACGGGTAGGTACTGTAGTGACCCGAACTTTTCCATGTTTATATATATTAATTGAGATTGATATTTACATGATTAAATGTTTCCAACATGTTAAGAAATCAAACTTGTTAAGACTTGATTAATTGAAATATGTTTCATATAGACAATTGACCACCCAAGTTGATCGGTGATTCACGAACGTTAAAACTTGTAAAAACTATATGATGACATATATATGGATATATATATATAGTTAACATGATACTATGATAAGAAAACATATCATAAAGTATATTAACAATGAACTACATATGTAAAAACAAGACTACTAACTTAATGATTTTTAAACGAGACATATATGTAACGATTATCGTTGTAAAGACATTTAATGTATATATATCATATTAAGAGATATTCATACATTATAATATCATGATAATATAATAATTTAAAATCTCATTTGATATTATAAACATTGGGTTAACAACATTTAACAAGATCGTTAACCTAAAGGTTTCAAAACAACACTTACATGTAACGACTAACGATGACTTAACGACTCAGTTAAAATGTATATACATGTAGTGTTTTAATATGTATTTATACACTTTTGAAAGACTTCAATACACTTATCAAAATACTTCTACTTAACAAAAATGCTTACAATTACATCCTCGTTCAGTTTCATCAACAATTCTACTCGTATGCACCCGTATTCGTACTCGTACAATACACAGCTTTTAGATGTATGTACTATTGGTATATACACTCCAATGATCAGCTCTTAGCAGCCCATGTGAGTCACCTAACACATGTGGGAACCATCATTTGGCAACTAGCATGAAATATCTCATAAAATTACAAAAATATGAGTAATCATTCATGACTTATTTACATGAAAACAAAATTACATATCCTTTATATCTAATCCATACACCAACGACCAAAAACACCTACAAACACTTTCATTCTTCAATTTTCTTCATCTAATTGATCTCTCTCAAGTTCTATCTTCAAGTTCTAAGTGTTCTTCATAAATTCCAAAAGTTCTAGTTTCATAAAATCAAGAATACTTTCAAGTTTGCTAGCTCACTTCCAATCTTGTAAGGTGATCATCCAACCTCAAGAAATCTTTGTTTCTTACAGTAGGTTATCATTCTAATACAAGGTAATAATCATATTCAAACTTTGGTTCAATTTCTATAACTATAACAATCTTATTTCAAGTGATGATCTTACTTGAACTTGTTTTCGTGTCATGATTCTGCTTCAAGAACTTCGAGCCATCCAAGGATCCATTGAAGCTAGATCCATTTTTCTCTTTTCCAGTAGGTTTATCCAAGGAAATTAAGGTAGTAATGATGTTCATAACATCATTCAATTCATACATATAAAGCTATCTTATTCGAAGGTTTAAACTTGTAATCACTAGAACATAGTTTAGTTAATTCTAAACTTGTTGGCAAACAAAAGTTAATCCTTCTAACTTGACTTTTAAAATCAACTAAACACATGTTCTATATCTATATGATATGCTAACTTAATGATTTAAAACCTGGAAACACGAAAAACACCGTAAAACCGGATTTACGCCGTCGTAGTAACACCGCGGGCTGTTTTGGGTTAGTTAATTAAAAACTATGATAAACTTTGATTTAAAAGTTGTTATTCTGAGAAAATGATTTTTATTATGAACATGAAACTATATCCAAAAATTATGGTTAAACTCAAAGTGGAAGTATGTTTTCTAAAATGGTCATCTAGACGTCGTTCTTTCGACTGAAATGACTACCTTTACAAAAACGACTTGTAACTTATTTTTCTGACTATAAACCTATACTTTTTCTGTTTAGATTCATAAAATAGAGTTCAATATGAAACCATAGCAATTTGATTCACTCAAAACGGATTTAAAATGAAGAAGTTATGGGTAAAACAAGATTGGATAATTTTTCTCATTTTAGCTACGTGAAAATTGGTAACAAATCTATTCCAACCATAACTTAATCAACTTGTATTGTATATTATGTAATCTTGAGATACCATAGACACGTATACAATGTTTCGACCTATCATGTCGACACATCTATATATATTTCGGAACAACCATAGACACTCTATATGTGAATGTTGGAGTTAGCTATACAGGGTTGAGGTTGATTCCAAAATATATATAGTTTGAGTTGTGATCAATACTGAGATACGTATACACTGGGTCGTGGATTGATTCAAGATAATATTTATCGATTTATTTCTGTACATCTAACTGTGGACAACTAGTTATAGGTTACTAACGAGGACAGCTGACTTAATAAACTTAAAACATCAAAATATATTAAAAGTGTTGTAAATATATTTTGAACATACTTTAATATATATGTATATATTGTTATAGGTTCATGAATCAACAGTGGCCAAGTCTTACTTCCCGACGAAGTAAAAATCTGTGAAAGTGAGTTATAGTCCCACTTTTAAAATCTAATATTTTTGGGATGAGAATACATGCAGGTTTTATAAATGATTTACAAAATAGACACAAGTACGTGAAACTACATTCTATGGTTGAATTATCGAAATCGAATATGCCCCTTTTTATTAAGTCTGGTAATCTAAGAATTAGGGAACAGACACCCTAATTGACGCGAATCCTAAAGATAGATCTATTGGGCCTAACAAACCCCATCCAAAGTACCGGATGCTTTAGTACTTCGAAATTTGTATCATATCCGAAGGGTGTCCCGGAATGATGGGGATATTCTTATATATGCATCTTGTTATTGTCGGTTACCAGGTGTTCACCATATGAATGATTTTTATCTCTATGTATGGGATGTGTATTGAAATATGAAATCTTGTGGTCTATTGTTACGATTTGATATATATAGGTTAAACCTATAACTCACCAACATTTTTGTTGACGTTTAAAGCATGTTTATTCTCAGGTGAATATTAAGAGCTTCCGCTGTTGCATACTAAAATAAGGACAAGATTTGGAGTCCATGTTTGTATGATATTGTGTAAAAACTGCATTCAAGAAACTGATTTCGATGTAACATATTTGTATTGTAAACCATTATGTAATGGTCGTGTGTAAACAGGATATTTTAGATTATCATTATTTGATAATCTACGTAAAGCTTTTTAAACCTTTATTTATGAAATAAAGGTTATGGTTTGTTTTAAAAATGAATGCAGTCTTTGAAAAACATCTCATATAGAGGTCAAAACCTCGCAACGAAATCAATTAATATGGAACGTTTTTAATCAATAAGAACGGGACATTTCAATAACAACACCAAAATCATTATCTTTGTAATTACTAAACATTATCATCGTATTCTGTCCAAATTTATATATATATATATATATATATATATATATATATATATATATATATATATATATATATATATATATATATATATATGAAAACAAAAGCTGTAGTTGCTAGTATATAAGTGGTGACCTGTGTGGTGGTTTACAATTGTTGAACGAAAATATAAGCTAGTAGTGATAGTTGATAAAGTTACAGCCTATTTTACAGCCTATTCTATTAATAGTTTGATGGAAGTGCTTGTAGGTTCCATCATGGTTTTGGTTTGGGTGAAGTGATTTCGATACGTTTATGATGGTGGTCATATGATAGCCGAGAAAATCGATAGTGGTGGTAGTTCTCAGACAAGAAGAGAAGAAGAATCAAGTGGTGGTGGTGATAGATTGTCGTGTGGTGTTTGAAGGAAGGTGGTGATTGAGATGGTGACAGAGATATGGTGGTTCAAAGGATGAAGAAGAAAGGATGAATGAATCATGTGTATGAAGTATAATTATGTACATAATGATAGTTGATAATGATCACAGTTGATAAATGATGAGATACGTATATAATCTAAAATGGTTGGTAATCAAGTTGCAAGGGATTCCAAAAGAGAACAGTAATAATTCCCAATCACGTTGAAATTTGTGAATACATATACATATAATAATAATAACTTTAATAAAGATAAACACTTGTGATAATACATATTCGTTTGATTGTACCGACATATTATTAGGGATGGTATTTTAAAGATGATGGTGTGGTTTGTGTTGGTAGTTTGAGAGGAATAAGGGTGGTGATATATATCTATTAGTTTTCTCTGCCTAATTTTATCTATATTCTATATATAGTTGGTATTGTAATCATTTAATTGAAATATGCATGTATGTGTTATATTTAAAAGTCGAGTCACAAGGCAACTAGTAGCAGATAAGCTTTTCACAAAGTGGTGTTTGTTGATGACTTATTTGAATCAAAAGAAAAATAGCAGTAGTGCAAAATTCTAACGACATGTGGTTGGTTTAGTTCAAAAGTAAAAAGGCAAAAGAAAAAAAAAACAAATCAAATAATTGGTGTTAGTTGGTTTTGTTGTAAACGAATACAGAATTTAAGAAACACAAAGCATTAGATGGTGGTGGTGGTCATATGTGAGAAGAATGGATGAAATATATATATATATATATATATATATATATATATATATATATATATATATATATATATATATATATATATATATATATATATATATATATATGTATATATGTATATATAAGTAAAGTGATAGAGTTAGTAAACTAGTGGACTCAAAACCAAAACATGCAAAAATATGAATGTATAAAATAACATATTAGTAGCCATGAAATTTGTAATCATCCATCGAATGAAATTTGAGCGTTACCATCGTTTACTAAATAACTTAGAAATTACAAAAATATATATTTAATATACACAAATCTATTTAAAATTTCCTGTTCGTAAATCGTCGGAAATAGTCAAGCGTTAACCGAATTCAAGTAAACAGCTCAAAGATTCTAAGATTCAATTTAATAGACTTTGCTTATCGTGTCGAAATTAAATTAAAATTAAGTTTAAATTTGGTCGGAAATTCCCGGGTCGTCACACTACGTTTAACCACCCCTGGTGAGATCCTCATCTCGCGAGGGGTTATTCACGGTACACCGGACTGGAGAGTTAAACTCAATTGACCCTTAAATCACCCCTTAATGATGTCAGGCATGGACCGAACCCGACCCGATTATTCTATGCTTGATCATTTGGCGCCATCTGTGGGATAAACAAGTTAAAAGATTTTGATTTGATCTTTTTTCTATATGTCCGCTAACAACCCACTTGTTTCTTTTTGATACAGTAACAGGTGTTGAAATGAGTAGCAAGCAAGAGATACCCAAGCCTGCACAAGCGCGAGCTACATCGCCCACAGGACCTAAGCCAGTCACCAAGGGATTGGCAGGAACTTCTGACAGCGCGCCATCAAGAGGCGCCCAGATGCCGCCCCCTGGTGCACCCGCGTCCTCTTTCAAGACCCCGAAAGCGATTAGGCCAATACCATGGGCCTCGAACACCATAAGTACGGGATTCGTACCCGTCTACCCAACAACTAAATCAACGCGCAATAGCCCTAGCCACACTAGCAGTCCTGCTGGTTCACGGGGCGCGCGGCATTCACCTTCGCCTCGAAGGGATGCCTCCCCAACCACCCCAGGATCTAGCGCTACCACTTTCGCGCAGGGAACTTCGTCTGCAGGAAGAGGTGCATCCACGGAGTCACCAGCTCGAACACGCGAGCAACGCGCCCAGAGCCAAGCTAATCTGATTTATGCTTTGATGAACGCCGCGCCAGATGATATGGTGCATGAGTTTGAGCAACCCGAAAAGGCAGAGCTCATGATCAAAAACTTGTATGCGGGAATGAAAGGAGTACCCGTGAAACCCTCTTTTGAAACAGCTCCCACTGGAGAAAAGTTTTCAGCGCAAATACTGAACCATATCTCAATGCCGTTACCCGTTATACCGATAACGTTGGGATACTATGACGGATTCTCAAACCCTGATGACTTCTTGCAAAAGTACGAAGGAATAGCGCGAAACCAGTGCTGGGCCGACGAAACAAAATGTATGGAGTTCCCACCGCTACTTGTAGGCGTAGCTCGGCAGTGGTTAAACAACCTGCCAGTGCCAGTTATAAGCTGCTACGATGATCTAGGAACACGTTTCCTGCTCAACTTTCATAACATACGCGCAACTCAAAGGACGCATGTTGAATGTCACGACATCAAGCATGATCGAGGGGAATCCTTGGGACAGTTCATCGACAGGTATTGCCAAGAGGTGGCCAGAGTCCCTAACTGCACTGAATCATTGAAGGTCTCCGGTTTCATACACGGAATCTGTCGAGAGCGCACCTAACATTGTGGCAGAGGTTGATGAAGCGCCCTCCAGAGACACTGGCAGAAGCGATAAGGGAAGTGCACGAACATATGCGCGCTGAAGAAGACACCACAAGGTAGTCGAGTTACAGTTCAGGAAATGGTCGGTGCGACGGTTAGGACTCACCAAGGGTGGACGCCAGTCAGGTGGTTTCGGGAGAAGCCAACATGACTCTAGCTCCTAACGCCACCACATCAACAATCACCGCAATGATAGGAAGCACCCGCGAAATCACCAAGGGAACAACAACAACCAGCAACATCACCGGAATAGGGACAGCGACACTAGGGAAAACAAGCAAGCCTTAATCAGAAGCCTCACCAAGATCCTGAAAGAAATCTAAGTGACTGAGCCCATCTCAAAAACGTTCGAGAAACCTGCGCGCATGTCTGAGTACGCGTGACATGATAAGTCCAAGTTTTGCGACTTTCACGATGACTTCGGACATGAAACCAATCGCTGCAAGGTGCTGGTTGATAAGGTGGTCATTTGCCTTAAGCGCAGAGAGTTGAAACATTTGAAACCGGGAAGGGATGAGTCAGGTGGGCATAAGAAGGAAAATGAAGGAGTCGAGAAAGACAAGGTCATCTATGTCTTTTCATGGGAGAGGAAGAAGGAAGTTGAGAAAGAGCCACTATTGCCATAAGAAACCCTCGTGGCGCACCTCCCACGTGAGCCTATTTACGAAAGGAAATGCGCTCCACTGGTAGTAGACGGTTACTTGCCTGATTGCACTCAACACATTGACAAAATCCTCATCGATGCTGGAAGCTGTGTCAATGTCATGTTCTTTCACTATTTCGAGAACCTAGCCTACATAGTGAAGCGCAACCTAAGAAATGTAAAGCATGAATTTAGGGTAATAAGTGGGGATCCCGCCTGGTCGAAGGGGATACTTGGGACAACGCTAACCTTACGGGATGATCAACACAAGGAGAGGGCGCACACGACAGTGGTCGACTTTAAAGTGATACGCGCTGAATCAGAATATGATGTTATCCTGGGACAAACGGTGTTATCACATTTCGCCATCAGCACCTGCCTTTACCAGGGGATCATAACGCTACCCACCCCGTTAGGAGAAGCCACACTCAAGTCCAAAGTGACCGCAGAGGACTATCGACTTCGACAGGTACGTATAAACATATGCAGCTAATCGTTTTGAAAATTAAAACCACAGATCACGCGCAGCCACGAAACAGCAAAATTGGCGCTTGCATACTTTGCCGGATGAAATGCATTTAACGCGCAACCAGTCTGCGCACTTACCGCATTAAAATGAGCACAATCTTACATAATCTGAAACATAAGACGCATATTAGAGTGCGCTTGCACACATACTCGCGCTTTTGTTGATTTGTAACACTATTTGACTGGTATCCACAGATCCGAAGTATTCAAGTCGCGGCAAAGGCGATGAAAGATGGGGCCGGCTCTTCAAGAGCTGGAAATGACTAGGGAGACGAGATTGCTGGCGTTGACTATGAGTACGAAGAACACAAGGATGAGAAGTTGAGGAAGAGAGCATGCGGCTACAGTTATGATCAAGGCGGATACAGCAATTATTGGTATTAGAAAGTTTGGAAGTTCTTAAGCGCACCCTGTTTAGCGCGTTTTAAATTTTTAATGATGACAATCATTAAGCGCTTTATGCGCATGATCTATCTATGTTAATTATTGTCTCCACGTTATCGTATGCCATAATCTTTGTACCATTATATGTAAAGTAGCTCCTTAACTTGAAAATGGTGGGCAGAATCTTTTAGGCAGCGCACTTCTGCCTTTGAAGGGCTACTTTCTCCGGCACCCGTGCGGCAGAAGCTTGTTTGGCGACAAGCTAGTCTATTATAACCGGACGGTTAAGCGTCATTGGGTTGACCTAACCAACCCGCGCAGAACTTGAGATCTGCAAGTCATGACTATAAACGACGGCGTTGGTCATGCCTGACCTCTATCCTAAGTGTTGGCGCACTTAGAAGACTTCCGATGCGCACGCACGGATGCTTAACTTAAGCATATATTGTGTGCACAACAATATATGTGATAAGTTAAGTGTTGACATGCCTCGAGTATAATTACGATAAAAGTCAAAGAAAGCCAAACATTTTAACAAACGATCTTACGCGCATGATCATACAAGAATCGCGAACGTAACCCGTATACTTGGTCGCATTACTATTTAGAAATTATCACTTAGAAACATACAAGTCGCGAATGAGAGGAAAAGGTCCAGCGCGCATATACAACCTATGTTTAAAATGAAATATGCTTAAGTATAAATTGCTAACGCGCACTTGCAAACTTTAAACTGATTACAACATGCAAGTCATACACAATGGAGAAAAGTCCACAAGATAAAATTTGTATTCATAAAAGAGTAATTACATTCCCAAGGAAAATTACAATTTACAATTTATCATTCAACAAACGCTGAGCATCCGCAGTAGGATCATTGGACAGAGCTACCAACGAAGGGACCATGATGTTCATCAGTGTCGACACCACCTCCTGGCTCTTTTGCGTCGCAAGAGGATCCACTTCCTTAGCAATGAGGGTATCCAAGGCCTCAGAAGGTTGGACGTGAGGCTGAATTTTCTTCCAGAAAACAAGCCTCTCCTCCGCCTTGAAAACAAGAATGGCGTCAACAAGAAGATCATTCACATATTTTGAGCCGTAAGCACGAGCAACAAGCGAAGGGAGACCCTTCTTTAAGGTCTCGAACTGACACTTTGTCGTGTCGAGGTCAACCTGACAAGTGGTTAAGCGATCAGTCAAGCTTTCGTGCTCTCCCTCCTAAGAGCTCTTTTCAGACTCAAGAGACTTGACCTTTTCAATCAAACCTTCAACATGAGAAGCTAAAGACGCCTTCTCCTCAGCTAGAACCGACGAGGCACTAACTACCTCCCTGCGCACCCTTTCTGACTACTCAAGATCTGAAGTCAGATGCACGATACGGTCATGCATCTATTCAGTAGTCAGCGCACCAGGTGTAGAAGAGCTGGCGCCGTCTAAACGATCCTTCGCCTCCTTAAGGCAACATTTAGCAAGCATCAAGTTCAGCATAGCCAATTGAACGTCAAAGTGCCATGCCGCCACGGGCGAAAGATTCCCAAAGTAGTTAGGAAGCTTAATGTCTTCCAAGTAGTTGAACTGAAAGGTCGTTGTAGCATCAGGTATCAACAGCAAATCGTTCATACCGTAGAACTGCAGGCAAGCCTCTGCAAATAACAAGACAACTAGTTAGCAACAAAAAAGGCAGCGCGATTTCTCAGCACTTGAGGAAAATAAAATTAACATTTCCTTTTTTAGCGCGCTTGCGCTTACTCCCACTTTCGGTTGGGGGCTCACTTGCCTTGCCCCCTCAACCTCCATTTGATGAGAGTCATCACCTACACGACTCTCGTGCTGGTTGGCACTACTAGATCCGCTGGCGCCAACAGTAGCGTCACCCTGAACTTGCCTATCAATGTCCATATCCTGGTCGCCCTAATTTTCCACTTCGGGCGTCTCAGTATGAAAGCCCTCAATATCGCGTGAAGCAAGAAGTCTGTCTAGACGCATCTCTGCAAATTTAACAAGTAAAGTTAGACGAAAGCAATAAAAAGAGAACAAATACAAAAATAACGCCCATCTGCCGCCTACCATTATCATTGGCGTCTTTGATAACTGGCAGGGCAGGCGGATAGGGGCACATATTAGCAATCCGTAAAACATCCGAGCTATATTGGCGGATAGGGAGTTCGCGGTTGTAGAAATGACCAAGCCTCTGCTGCTCATCTGGGAATAGGAGAGGTCTAATGTTTAATTGCGCATTGGTAGCGTCGGTATGCCACGCGCAGATATTTCTATACGCGAGTGGGATAAATGAATCATCGATAAAGAAGAATGAGTTCTTCCACTTCTTACGCACCCCGGCTTTCTGGCGCTTTACAAAGTTAATCCTGTCATTGAAAGAGTACCAACTCTGTTGGTTTTTACGGTACGAAAAAGCATTCTTAAACAAGTTAAGCGATGGAGGAAATTGATAATGCTGGCAAATCATCTCGAAGAGAGTAACGCGACAAGCGCTATAAGGATGCAGCTGTCCGATACCAATATTGAAATGATTAAGGACCTCTATGAAGAAAGAAGTGGGAGGATAGCGCACATTCACATCTACCATGACTTTCCTATATACGGTAACCTTGCCATCAATAACGTCGCTTGCGCGCTAATCAGCCAGGGGCGCCGTAGGATTCAAGTCAGCCAAAGGTGGGTACCAATCCACCAACAGCGCGACTTTACGCCGCGTCATAACAGACTTAATAACCTCGCAGTTTGGAGGCTCAGAAGTAGATGAGGAAGATGCCATCTATTAACAAGTAATTCAAAAGACCTTAAGAAAAGAGACTAAGTGGGCGCTAACCTGAAAAAGCTAAAAAGACGAGGTCGAAGAAGTAAGCCGATAAGATATGCGCAGAAGTAGAGAGCACAGATGAAGTAAAAACTGAGAGAGGGATATGAGGTATTTATAGGTGAGTAAAAACATGGAAGAGACCTCGAGAGAAATTAAAAAAGGGTCGGTTAAAATATGAAAGGCAAAGATGGATCCACGTGTCAACCGATGGAAAGGGAAGAGTACGAGGTAATCAAAGGCGGCAAAAACGGCAGAATGACAACTGTAGCAACTGACAAACGTCGCTTCGATTTCTTTGCATTTAATGCAGCAGGACAAAAATATTTGTGAAATATAAGTAGAAGAAAATAAAGGCGCGCGGAGAAGAATAGTTGAAAGATAGTTACATGTTGAGTTCAACACCACGAGCCAAACTTGCACACACCATTGAACGATAGTTACGAGTTGAGTTCAACACCACGCGCAAAACTTGCGCACACCATTGAACGATAGTTACGAGTTGAGTTCAACACCACGCGCAAAACTTGTGCACACCATTGAACGATAGTTACGATTTGAGTTCAACACCACACGCAAAACTTGCACACACCATTGAACGATAGTTACAAGTTGAGTTCAACGCCATGCCCCGTACCTGCGCATACCATTGAACTGGGGGGACTTAATGATACGCATACCCGATCAGCTCGTGTAGCGCATCAAACAGCATCGCCACAAGGATTTACAAGGGCGCGCGACTAGGGCATAAAGCGCCATACTCACAACCATGGCGCCAATTCCATCCACGCGCTGGCAGCATCCACATGTCAGGCGATGTTGTAGCTGGCAAAAGACACCTGGCAGACAAAAGGTCAGAGCCGACAAGAACACTTTTTACTTTTGTAGGATCAGCTCATTTGAAGACGTACTATTTGAAGGCCACGATCCTTTTAACCCTATTACGTGGCGATAGAATACAGGAGAGGTAATCCTATAAATGCAAGACTTCGTCCACAGAACAGAGGGCCTGGAATTCACTTTCACACACATATACTCTAGGAACAGCAGCGCATAGCACAATTATACCCGCGCTACCAGACTCATAGCATTACACTAGACATCCTTGATATACAGGTAACGTTCCATGAACATAAACCATATCACTTAGTGCCAGCCATCGATTTCTGGATTACCCGCCGATGGTGGGTCTACGTTTAACCAACCCTGCTGAGATCCTCATCTCGCGAGGGGTTATTCACGGTACTCCGGACTGGAGAGTTAAACTCAATTGACCCTTAAATCCCCTCTTAATGATGTCAGGCATGGACCGAACCCGACCCGATTATTCAATGCTTGATCAATTAACTCCAAAAATATTCACAATGTACCTCAATAAAGTGTTACATAAAAAATATGTATCAAAATGGTATTTAAATATGCATAAGAGTTCAAATCCAAAGGTAATAATTATCGTAACTTCTAAAAGTTCAATATTCACCTTTAGAAATTGCAAAACTACTTTTTCGGCATCAAAACTATTTTGAATGAAAGCAAAGCCTCCAGGAAGTCTTGATCATAGCTTTGTTACCTATTCATCGTGCGAAAGTGGGTCTAATTTTCAATCAAAATTTTTTTAGCACGTTTGCCACATAATTCGGCCCAATTATGTGGTCAACGTAATGTACTCAAAAATGTGTTTTGCGGCCATGAATTATTAACGAAACGAAACTATAGTCAAATATATTTGCATTAAATATGAAATTTTAAAATAGAAACAATTATAGAGTTATGAACTGAGAGATATCAAAAAGTGTCACAAAATAATCGAACTATTCAACCAAGATGTCACTAAACGTGTAAGGATTTGTGCCTAGTGGGGATATATTAACCCCAAAAATATTCACAATGTACCTAAATAAAGTGTTACATAAAAAAATAAGTATCAAAATTGTATTTAAATATGCATAAGAGTTCAAATTCAAAGGTAATAACTATCGTAATCTCTAAAAGTTCAATATTCACCTTTAAAAATTGCAAAACTACTTTTTCGAAGTCAAAACTATTTCGAATGAAAGCAAGTCTTTAGGAAGTCTTCATTAGAGCGTTGTTATCTATTAACGTGCGAAAGTAGGTCTAATTTTCAACCGAATTTTTTTAGCACGTTTGCCACATAATTCAGCCCAATTATGTGGTCAACGTAATGTGCTCAAAAATTTATTTTGCGGCCATGAATTATTAACGAAACGAAACTATAGTCAAATATATTTATATTCAATATGAAATTTTAAAATAGAAATAATTATAGAGTTATCAAAAAGTGTCACAAAATAATCGAACCATTAAACCAAGATGTCCTTAAACGTGTAAGGATTTGTGGCTAGTGAGGATATATTAACCCTAAAAATATTCACAATGCACATAGTTAAAGTGTTACATAAAAAATAAGTATCAAAATGATATTTTAATATTCTTAAGAGTTCAAATCCAAAGGTAATAATTATCGTAATTTCTAAAAGTTCAATATTCACCTTTAGAAATTGTAAAACTACTTTTTCGGCGTCAAAACAATTTCAAATGAAAGCAAGCCTTCAGGTTGTCTAGATTATAGCATCGTTATCTATTGAAAGTTGGTCCAATTTTCAGCCGAAGTTTTTTTAGCACGCTTGCCACATAATTCGTCCCAATTATATGGCCAACGTAATGTGCTCAAAAATGTGTTTTGCGGCCATGAATTTTTGATGAAACGAAACTATAGTCAAATATATTTGCATTCAATATGAAATTTTAAAATAGAAACAATTATAGAGTTATGAATTGAGAGATATCAAAACGTGACACAAAATAATCAAACCATTAAACCAAGATGTCACTAAACGTATAAGGATTTGTGGCTAGTGGGGATATATTAACTCCAAAAATATTCACAATGTACCTAAATAAAGTTACATAAAAAATACGTATCGAAATGGTATTTAAATATGCATAAGAGTTCAAATCTATATCTAATAATTATCGTAATTTCTAAAAGTTCAATATTCACCTTTAGAAATTGCAAAACTACTTTTTCGGAGTCAAAACTATTTCGAATGAAAGTAAAGCGTTTAGGAAGTCTTGACCATAGCGTTGTTATCTATTCATCGTGCGAAAGTGGGTCTAATTTTCAATCGAAATTTTTTTAGCCCGTTTGCCACATAATTCGGCTCAATTATGTGGTCAACGTAATGTACTCAAAAATGTGTTTTGCGGCAATGAATTATTAATGAAACGAAACTATAGTCAAATATATTTGCATTAAATATGAAATTTTAAAATAGAACAATTATAGAATTATGAATTGAGAAATATCAAAAAGTGTCACAAAATAATCGAACCATTAAACCAAGATGTCACTAAACGTGTAAGGATTTTGTGGCTAGTGGGGATATATTAACCCCAAAAATATTCACAATGTACCTAAATAAAGTGTTACATAAAAAAATAAGTATCAAAATTGTATTAAAATATGCATAAGAGTTTAAATTCAAAGGTAATAATTATCGTAATTTCTAAAAGTTGATTATTCACCTTTAGAAATTGCAAAACTACTTTTTCAAAGTCAAAACTATTTCGAATGAAAGCAAGTCTTTAGGAAGTCTTTATCATAGCTTTGTTATCTATTCATCGTGCGAAAGTGGGTCTAATTTTCAATCGAATTTTTGTTAGCACGTTTGCCACATAATTTGGCCCAATTATGTGGTCAACGTAATGTGCTCAAAAATATGTTTTGCGGCCATGAATTATTATAGAAACGAAACTATAGTCAAATATATTTTCATTCAATATGAAATTTTAAAATAGAAACAATTATAGAGTTATCAAAAAGTGTCACAAAATAATCGAACCATTAAACCAAGATGTCACTAAACGTGTAAGGATTTGTGGCTAGTGAGGATATATTAACCCAAAAAATATTCACAATGTACATAAATAAAGTGTTACATAAAAACTAAGTATCAAAATGATATTTTAATATTCATAAGAGTTCAAATCCATAGGTAATAATTATCGTAATTTCTAAAAGTTCAATATTCACCTTTAGAAATTGTAGAACTACTTTTTCAGCATCAAAACTATTTTGAATGAAAGCAAGCATTCAGGATGTCTTGATCATAGCATCGTTATATATTCATCGTGCGAAAGTTGGTCCAATTTTCAACCGAAGTTTTTTTAGCACGCTTGTCACATAATTCGGCCCAATTATGTGGCCAACGTAATGTGCTCAAAAATGTGGCTTGCGGCCATGAATTATTAACGAAACGAAACTATAGTCAACTATATTTGCATTCAATATATTAACCCTAAAATATTCACAATGTACCTAAATAAAGTGTTATATAAAAAGTTAGTATCAAAATGGTATTTAAATATGCATAAGAGTTCAAATCCAAAGGTAATAATTATCGTAATTTCTAAAAGTTCAATATGCACATTTAGAAATTGCAAAACTATTTTTTCAGTGTCAAAACTATTTCAAATGATAGCAAGCCTTCAGGAAGTCTTGATCATTGCATCTTTATCTATACATTGTGCGAAAGTGGATCCAATTTTCAACCGAAGTTTTTTTAGCACGCTTGCCACCCAATTATGTGGCCAACGTAAGGTGCTCAAAAATGTGTTTTGCGGCCATGAATTATTAACCAAATGAAACTATAGTCAATTATATTTACATTCAATATGAAATTTTAAAATAGAAACAATTATAGAGCTATGAATTAAGAGATATCAAAAAGTGTCACAAAACAATCGAGCCATTAAACCAAGATGTCACTAAAGATGTAAGGATTTGTGGCTTATGGGTTATATTAACCCTAAAAATATTCACAATGTACCTAAATAAAGTATTACATAAAAATATGTATCAAAATGGTATTTAAATATGCATAAGAGTTCAAATCCAAAGGTAATAATTATCGTAATTTATAAAAGTTCAATATTCCTCTTTAGAAATTGTAAAACTACTTATTCGGCATCAAAACTATTTCGAATGAAAGCAAGCCTTCAAGAAGTCTTGATCATAGTGTCGTTATCTATTCACTGTGCGAAAGTGGGTCCAATTTTCAACCGAGGTTTTTTTAGCATCCTTGCTACATAATTCGGCCGAATTATTTGGCTTACGTAAGATGCTCAAAAATGTATTTTGCGGCCATGAATTATTAACGAAATGAAACTATAGTCAAATATAATTGCATTCAATATGAAATTTTAAAATAGAAACAATTATAGAGTTATGAATTCAGAGATATAAAAAAATGTCACAAAATAATCGAACCATTAAACCAAGATGTCACTAAACGTGTAAGGATTTGTGGCTAGTGGGATATATTAACCCTAAAAATATTCACAATGTACCTAAATAAAGTATTATATAAAAAATATGTATCAAAATTGTATTTAAATATGCTTAAGAGTTCAAATCCAAAGGTAATAATTATCGTAATTTCTAAAGTTCAATATTCCCCTTTAGAAATTGTAAAACTACTTGTTCGGCGTCAAAACTATTTTGAATGAAAGCAAGCCTTCAGAAAGTCTTGATCATAGTGTCCTTATCTATTTGTCGTGCGAATGTGGGTCCAATTTTCAACCGAAATTTTTTTAGAATGTTTGCTACATAATTCGGCCGAATTATGTGGCCAACGTAATGTGTTCAAAAGTGTGTTTTGCGGCCATGAATTATTAACGTAA
This sequence comes from Rutidosis leptorrhynchoides, assembly GCF_046630445.1. NCBI lineage: Eukaryota > Viridiplantae > Streptophyta > Magnoliopsida > Asterales > Asteraceae > Rutidosis > Rutidosis leptorrhynchoides. The sequence goes on from NC_092339.1 coordinate 13,289,383, forward strand.
CGAAATAATAGTCAAATATATTTGCATTCAATATGAAATTTTAAAAATAGAAACAATTATAGAGTTATGAATTGAGAGATATCAAAAAGTGTTACAAAATAATCGAACCATTAAACCAAGATGTCACTAAACGTGTAAGGATTTATAGCTAGTGGGGATATATTAACCCCAAAAATATTCACCGTACCTAAATAAAGTGTAACATAAAAAATATGTATCAAAATAGTATTTAAATATCCATAAGAGTTCAAATCCAAAGGTAATAATTATCGTACATTCTAAAAGTTCAATATTCACCTTTAGAAATTGCAAAAATACTTGTTCGGCATCAAAACTATTTCGAATGAAAGCAGGCCTTCAGGAAGTCTTCATCATAGCGCCGTTATCTATTCATCGTGTGAAAGTGAGTCCAAATTTCAACCGAAGTTTTTTTAGCATGCTTGTCACATTATTCGGCCCAATTATGTGGTCAACTTAATGTGCTCAGAAATATGTTTTGCGGCCATTATTTATTAACGAATGAAACTATAGTCAAATATATTTGCATTCAATATAAAATTTTAAAATAGAAACAATTATAGATTTATGAATTGAGTGATATCAAAAAGTGTCACAAAATAAACGAACCATTAAACTAAAATGTCACTAAACGTATAAGGATTTGTGACTAGTGTGGATATATTAACCGCAAAAATAATTTACAATGTAGCTAAATAAAGTGTTACATAAAAAAATATGTACCAAAATGGTATTTAAATATGCATAAGAGTTCAAATTCAAAGGTAATAATTATCGTAATTTCTAAAAATCAATATTCACCTTTAGAAATTATAAAACTAATTTTTCAACGTCAAAACTATTTCGAATGAAAACATGCCTTCAGGAAGTCTTGATCATAGTGTCGTTATCTATTCATAGTGCGAAAGTGGGTCCAATTTTTAACCGAAACTTTTTAGCACGCTTGCCACAGAATTTGGCCCAATTATATGGCCCACGTAATGTGCTCAAAAATGTGTTATGTGTGACAACCCGAAAATTTCCAACCAAATTTAAACTTTAATCTTTATATATTTCCGACACGATAAGCAATATTTGTTAAGTTAAATTGCAAGAATTTTAAACTATGTTCATACATTCATTCAACCTCGACCAAGTTCCAACGATTCACGAACCATTAAACGAATATGATTATATATGTATATGTGTATATATATTATAACTTGAAACGTAAATAAAATATTAGATTAAATACTTTATATGATTGTATCTGTTTCAAAATGTTTATCAATGGAATTAGAATATAAGATCAAATGATTGAATTATCAGATATATTAAATTATGATTACAAGTCTCTGTTGAAAGGCCCACGTTGATTTGAGAAATCTTTCCATTTTAACAATATTCGGAAAATGGTAAAGTGATTTATAAATAAGAACAAATTGTCAATCATTGAGAACTAGACAAAGGATAGTGGAAGATTGAATCTCATAAAGACTCGATTGATCTATTTAGTTTCAAACGTACAAAAACGTTTTCAGTTTAAAAAGAACTTTATTATTAAAACGTATATAACTTTTATAAATATCTAGAACCACTTTTGACAACTCATTACTTAACTAGTATGATAAAGATAACGATATTTATATTTATATTTTATTTTATTAAATATATATAACGATTTAAATTAATATTATATATATTTATACGCGTATTATACGTACATAGTTTTATACTTTTACTATACTTAAACTTTACCTTTACTTTATTTTTACTTTACTTTAACTTTAATAATTCACTTTAATAATTCACTTTAATAATTCATACTTTAATAATTCATACTTTAATAATTCACTTTAATAATTCATACTTTAATAATTCACTTTAATAATTCATACTTTAATAATTCACTTTAATAATTCAAAAATCTATTATAAATAGAATTCAATAGGTTTCATTATTTCATAGAAACTTGAAAATATTTTTCACTAAACTCTCACAATCGATTTACATATATATATTTACTCCGTATTATTTCAAGATATTATTAGTATACATAAAATATTACGACGGAGTGCTGTCCGAGTGATTTCGAAATTGTTTTTCGAGTAGGATAGGATTAAGGAAATTATGGGTTATAGCTATGGAGGTGATTGAGTATGGTTCATGGGTATGCTCGTGAGGTCAATATAGTGTTTATCATTTCCGTTGCGTCTACGTACCTTTCCTTCAATATTGAATCTCAATATTGATACGTGAGTACTCATAATTTAACTTTTACATACTAATAGTGTATCCCTGACTAGTGCTCGAGTATTTAGGATTATGCATGTTTGTACTTTTGATATTGCCCTTAGACAGGTTAGGTTGAATATTGAATTAGTTACACTTGCGGTTGAGATAAGGTATAAGATATGCATGTCTTTGGAAAGCTAGCGAAAAATTAAGAACTTTTCCTTTAGATATCGAATGGTTTTGATGAACGGATTAGAAGTTCTAATCAATTGAATTTTCGATATTTTTATTAAAAATGATTATTATTATTATCGTCGTTTTTATCGTCGTTCTAGTTTTATCTTATTATTATCATTATTATTATCTTTATCAATAAAAGGGATTTATCATTAAAAATTGTTATTTTTTTTATTATTTCTATCGTTATTATCGTTAAAGTTATAATTAGTATTATTATTATTATCCAATTATTATTATTATTATTAGTATTATTATTATTATTATTATTATCATTATTAATATATATATCATTATTTAAAAATGGTTATTGTTATTGTTATTATTATTATTACTATATTATCATTAAGATAATTATTAGTATTATCGTTAATAATGTTATAGTAACTATCATTATTAATATTAGTGTAATTAAAACAAATATTTGTAACACCTAATTATTTTGATTACTATTATTATCATTATTATGAACACGATATAAAAGACGATTAAAAGCTATTAAACGAAACGATTAGGAAATAATGAGTAAGAGTATCATGATGAAATTAAAATATTATAAGATATTGATTTAGATAAAATTATCGTTCTTATTATTTTTATCATTACTATTATTATTAAAAGTATCGTTAGTATTAAAACTATCATTTTAACAAAAATTATCATTTTAATAGAAATGTCATTGTTACTATAAAATATCATTAGTATTATTATTATTTTAAATAGAATTATTATTTTAAAGATAATATTAAAAATTATCGTAAATATTAAAGTTATCATAATTAGAATTATTGTTTTATCATAATGTCATCTTAGTAATTATAAATATTGATATTTTTATAATAATAATTATTATTACAAAATAATACAACTTTTACTTACTATCATTATAGATATTATTTTATCAAATAAATATGTGATACAAACATATTTTACTACGTGTAATAATTTACTTTAATAATACCTATCATATTATCTTTATGATATTAAATGAACCCCATAAATTTTATTACTTAATATATATAAAAGTATATTTTGTTACATAAATTTAATATAAAATTTTATTTATTAATAAATAAATTATATTATTACTCTAATAAATCTTTTAAAAATATTTAAAAATATAAAACGACGATATTTAAACTATATATTAATCATGTATAGATTTTTGGAAATTATTTTGAGTCAAATTTACTTTTGTTGACTTTTGCATATTAGTCTCGAGCATTAGGATTGTGATACACTATGACTTGACCTAATTTGTTAGACAAATATTGAGCAACACATAATTATATATAATTAATTTAGGTTCGTGAATCCGAGGCCAACCTTGCACTTGTTCAATAACGTTATATGTATTTTTACTACGAAATACAGTATGGTGAGTTTCATTTGCTCCCTTTTACTCATTACATTTTGGGCTGAGAATACATGCACTATTTTAATAACTGTTTTACAATATTTATATGCGTGAGTTTCATTTGCTTTTTTACCCTTTATATTTTTGGGACTGAGAATACATGCGCTTTTATAAATGTTTGACGAAATAGACACAAGTAATTGAAACTACATTCTATGGTTGAATTATCGAAATCGAATATGCCCCTTTTTATTAAAGTCTGGTAATCTAAGAATTAGGGAACAGACACCCTAATTGACGCGAATCCTAAAGATAGATCTATTGGGCCTAACAACCCCCATCCAAAGTACCGGATGCTTTAGTACTTCGAAATTTATATCATGTCCGAAGGAGGATCCCAGAATGATAGGGGATATTCTTATATGTATCTAGTTAATGTCAGTTACCAGGTGTTCACCATATGAATGATTATTTTTGTCTCTATGCATGGGACGTATATTTATGAGAACTGGAAATGAAATTCTTGTGGTCTATTAAAATGATGAAAATAAATGAATATGATAAACTAATGAACTCACCAACCTTTTGGTTGACACTTTAAAGCATGTTTATTCTCAGGTGTTAAAGAAATCTTCCGCTGTGCATTTGCTCATTTTAAAGATATTACTTGGAGTCTTTCATAGCATATTTCGAAGAACGTTGCATTCGAGTCATTGAGTTCATCAAAGATTATTATTAAATCAATTTATAGTTGGATAGTGGATATTATGAAATAGTATGCATGCCTGTCCATTTTCAATGTAAAGAAAGTTTGTCTTTTAAAAACGAATGCAATGTTTGTAAAATATATCATATAGAGATCAAATACCTCGCAATGTAATCAACTATTGTGAATCGTTTATAATGTATATGAACGGTTCCTTTCAGTTGGTATCAGAGCAGTGGTCTTAGCGAACCATGTCTGCATTAGTGTGTCTAACTGATAAGTCGTTAGGATGCATTAGTGAGTCTGGACTTCCACCGTGTCTGCATGTCAAAAGTTTTTCTTATCATTTTTAGTCAGAAATCATCTGCTTATCATTCTTAGGAAATTACCTGCTTATCATTACTAGTCTAGACACGTCTTGCTACATTAATTGCATGAGTAGTGTATAGACAAAATTCATATCTTAGCGTATCTGCTAAATCATATCTTATCGTATCTGTTACTTTAAACTTTACCTGACATATCCAGCAAATTCCTCCGTAATCTACGAAATCTTTTGTTCTATATCTATGAATATTCTATGTAATTAGAATACCATACGATAACCGAAAATCATTTCATATCGAAAAATCCTTATTCAATCGTACGAAATGAAATTCATCATTAATTCAAGTTCCTCGGATTCCGAAATGGAATCCCACTCCAGCTCTGAAAGCAGTGTGACCGGAATGGATCAACCAATCAGCCATCATCTATTCTGGATAAATTGGGGATGGGTTCATAGCCTCCTCAATCATTGGAGACAAGAAGAAGGTGATCCCTTCCATCCACCCCATTGCCCTCTTAACGAAGAACCTGAAACACTTACCGGCGAACCAATCCGAAACACCATTTTCTCTTTCATTTCCAGAGTATCTCGTCACGATTATATACTACATCAAATTCTAGATTATATTTATCCGCTCGTCCGAACCGACAATCACCCCGGTATAATAGAAGAAGTCAACGAGCTTCGCGCTCGGGTAGTGGCTTTGGAGAATATGGTGCAAAGATTACAAACACCAGCAGCAGCACCAGCAGCATAACCAGTACCACCATCATCAACGCCAACAGTACCATTACCACCTCCAACCATAACCGCGTCATAAACCTCAACTTCACAATATGTCCCACGAGCATCAACGTCATACGCACCATAGATACCAAGGAGTACCAACAACAATAACTGACGAAGTATTAATTCATAACTTCATTGGAGAAACATTCCGCGGCAATTATATAATCTCTAAAGTCTTAGAGATTATCTAATCTAGCCCTAACCATAAATCAGTTAAACGAACCAAAATGATAGAAGGAAGAGTAGAAACACTGACAAAAATGGTGTGTGATTAACAAGCTAAACTTGCTTTACCAACAGCATCAACAGTACCGTCAGCGTTACCAGCATCGTCAGTACAGTCAACATCCGAATCAACAACACCGATAACATCACAAACTCCGTCAGTTCAAGAATCACTGTGGACATCATTACGAATCAATAACGTGTATATTGTATCAACGAGTTATGAAGAATTAACTCATTCCCTCTGAAGAAATTATATGTATATTATATATATATATATATATATATATATATATATATATATATATATATATATATATATATATATATATATATATATATATATATATATATATATATATATATATATATATATATATATATTGAAATAAATCTTTCCGTGTTAAGCTATTGTGTGTGAATCTTAACTACTCGGTTAATTCATATTACAAATATGCAATAATGTACGTCCTTCGGCCGCAACTTAACCAGCGTTAACTACAATCTCTGTCGCAATTCAACAAATTCCAATTCATAATAAATCAAGTATATATTTGATTTTACACTTTCATCATCGATGTACCTGAAACTTTTCAGATAACATCATTCGTACTTTGCGAAATTCACAAGAATTCCACGAACCGAACATCATACATCAACAAATAACGAAGTATTGATTCATAATTTCAATGTCATTAAAGAAATGCTGCGTAAAAGTTATGTACTTTTTAAAGCCTTTGGGGATTATTCAATTCTAGTTCCAACCGTAAATCAAATGAGTTTAATTTAACATTAACTCATTAAATCTATGTTACATCTGAAGAAAATATACATATATATATTTTCATAAAGACTGTAATAAAATTCTCTTGTACAAAATATTAATTGTGAAATTTTTTTTTAACGGGTAGGTAATACCCGAGAGATATATAAATTCACAATTAATATGTTACATTCTTCGAATCTGATTCAGCAAATCATCCATTATACTCCCTACTTTCACAACAATATACATTCTTTTATAGAAATCAAAACAACCATACTCATTCAAAATTTAATTACATATTCTGATTTTGAAATCTCAAAATTCAACTTGAGATATGACCAAAATCATCACTCTTAGATCCTTACATCTTTCACAAGCTATATTTTGACTTCAAAACTGTGTTAGAACATTAAACGTATGTTAACGATTATAATCTGTGTTCAAACCCTTCGAAAATTTCTGAAGACACTTCGAATGATGAGCAATTGAGATGATGATCCAACCACATGTTACCCACAGTTATGTACCCGAAAAACTCTTGAAACCAAAGTAAAAGTTTAAACAACGTATCCGCGTCAGATTCTTTGGAATTTATTAGCAAAAATAACTTTGCGACTCCTATTCAAAGTAGCCAATTTTGTCACAGCTCCAGCAAGTCAACTTCGACTTTTCAGTCAGACTAACCATATTATAACCTTGAGATATAAACCATCGTTACCAGGGAACCTTTTACATTCCACCACATTATTAGCAGATGTACCAACAACTTCATTACCCTTTGACTTTAGCCTCTCCAAAAAGTCATTATAATTATTCATTGAAACCCCATCATTTACTCATTCGCATCTTGTAATGAGAATTGCCATACGAATCATTGGGAATTAGCAATCAGTATTTTGAAATCTTGCAGGATGTCTACGCCAACAGTTATATGTGTATATATAATGTCTATCTTCTGGACTTAATTTGAATGTGAAGTTTCTGAAAAACACTCCGAACTACGAATTGGTTCTCCGAAAAAAAAATGTTGATGAAGCAGCAAAAACTATAAACGACTTTAAACAGTAAAAGATGGATGATAATGATGAAGTGTGCTAGCAAAGCGCAGAAAAAGAGAAGTTTTGGAACTGGAAAACGGATTGAGCAAAGTAGGAAGGAGGCTGTGGACAAATTACAAAGACTGAACCTGACTTCAAAGGATCCAAATGATTCAGTACCTGCTGAAGTCATTAACGAATACCTTGCTCCTGACTCTAAACCCCTGCGGACAATATTCTTCATCATCCTCTGATATTAGAAATTCTAAAATATCATCATATCTTTCATTATAAATATCCTCCATATTTCTGAAGATATTTTTTTAATTTTTCTTATTTGAAATCATTTAGCGCTATCTGTATTACATCATAAAAGAAACTATTTTAGTTTCTAAATTCTGAAACATTCAAGTTTAAAATAGGAATATTTTGAAGTAATGCTGGGAACTGAAGCATGAATTAGTATAATATAATGACACTTGATCAATGTGATTATATTACAGTAAGTCATGCTGAGTTTCTAAATGGAACGTGATGATTCACAGATCATAACATCATCATGTGCCATGTAATACGACTCTTGTATTCTATTTAACCTCTAAAATATCAAGAAAATATTTCTTGATGATTCGGCCTTTTCCAAGGTATTCTAGTAATTTGACAAGTCAAGATCGTGCCATCACAATTTCCTTCCTAGAACATTAACAATGTTCATTCCGAAATTCATATCTATGAATTCTGAACCATTACAAGCGGTGCTTAATCGCAAGAAGAAGAAACGAAAGGACAAAACTCCGAAATAGAAATTGGGATATAAATTGTAGCAACTAAAAGAGAGCATTAACTGTGAATGATAATGATTATAGAAGACAGAAGCAGAGACTTTGAAATATAAGGGAACATATAAATCCTAACGACATACCAGAAATTATAAACCATATATATCGATGCATATAGCAATATAAAGACACGGGAGAACTAGAAACACTATAAACCCAAGAGTATAGTAGAAGTAAATAGATTCTTCTGGCGGTAGTTGAAAAAGAAGAATTACCGATATGAAAGTTAGAAGTATATCGAGAATCAGAACTGGATGGAGCATATTGATGAATACTTTAAAATATGAGTTGAGGGGGAAAGAATAGAAGGTGATGAAACATGACTAGGAACTTAGAAATCAACAGATTTAACACACACAATGGCGGAATAAGTGAATCAAACCCTCTAGTGAATAGGTTAAGTTTTTTTTTTATTAATTTAGTCAAACCACAACTAAATCAAGTGTGATTAGATCAACACCTAGAGCTATTATTCACCACCTGGGTGATTTGGACTGAGAGAGAATCGGAGGAGCTCACTAGATCTGAATGTGTGTAACAAATGAGAGGCTTAACCTAAAATGAAGAGCATAAGACTTTATATACCCCTGCTGTTGACTCACCCATATGATTCATTCATCACACGTATGAGTTGGCTTCATCAGCCGTACGGGTGATCACTCACTCGTATCTTCTCATTTAGGTTGTAATTGTGACTTAGCTCAGCATCAACCGTGCATATGAGCCTGTCAGCCGTACTAGTGAGGCTTCACTCATACGTCTGACTAAGTCTAACATAGTCAAACATCTAAATCTCGTTCCTGCAGTTCCTATAACCACATACAAACACGGATAGGATAATAACGAGCAATCATGGTGGCCTGTAAACTGTTGTACCTGCAATGGACGTGGGTAGATGTCTAGGGACTTGCATAAAATGCATCAACAGAAGGTGTGAGTTGTAAGGAAACGAAGGAGGTAAATTTATAAGAAAATCTCCGACAGAACAATTAAAATGGACGATCGCATTTAAAGCGGATCCTAATTCCCTTGATTACCGGAGAGTCAAATCTTATTAAGAAGATTTTCCTCAAATCCCTTGAAATCTGGGAATCAATCATATCTACATCAAATGATAAGATGAATCTACACTTACTCATTTCACTCTTCTATGTTAGCTTCATTCGTACTCTTCATATAAATGGATTATTTATCCAAATTATTCGTTGATGATAAAACTCTAATTTTCAGCCCGTATGCATCATGAAAACATACTTATTATCATTCACAACCTTTCCACTCAAATTTCGGGACGAAATTTCTTTAACGGGTAGGTACTGTGACAACCCGGAAATTTCCAACCAAATTTAAACTTTAATCTTTATATGTTTCCGACACGATAAGCAATATTTGTTAAGTTAAATTGCAAGAATTTTAATCTATGTTCATACATTCATTCAACCTCGACCAAGTTCCAACGATTCACGAACCATTAAATGAATATGATTATATATGTATATGTGTATATATATTATAACTTGAAACGTAAACAAAATATTAGATTAAATACTTTATATGATTGTATCTGTTTCAAAATGTTTATCAATGGAATTAGAATATAAGATCAAATGATTGAATTATCAGATATATTGAATTATGATTACAAGTCTCTGTTGAAAGGCCCACGTTGATTTGAGAAATCTTTCTATTTTAACAATATTCGGAAAATGGTAAAGTGATTTATAAATAAGAACAAATTGTCAATCATTGAGAACTAGACAAAGGATAGTGGAAGATTGAATTTCATAAAGACTCGATTGATCTATTTAGTTTCAAACGTACAAAAACGTTTTCAGTTTAAAAAGAACTTTATTATTAAAACGTATATAACTTTTATAAATATCTAGAACCACTTTTGACAACTCATTACTTAACTAGTATGATAAAGATAACGATATTTATATTTATATTTTATTTTATTAAATATATATAACGATTTAAATTAATATTATATATATTTATACGCGTATTATACGTACATAGTTTTATACTTTTACTATACTTAAACTTTACCTTTACTTTATTTTTACTTTACTTTAACTTTAATAATTCACTTTAATAATTCATACTTTAATAATTCACTTTAATAATTCATACTTTAATAATTCACTTTAATAATTCACTTTAATAATTCATACTTTAATAATTCACTTTAATAATTCACTTTAATAATTTAAAAATCTATTATAAATAGAATTCAATAGGTTTCATTATTTCATAGAAACTTGAAAATATTTTTCTCTAAACTCTCTCAATCGATTTACATATATATATTTACTCCGTATTATTTCAAGATATTATTAGTATACATAAAATATTACGACGGAGTGCTGTCCGAGTGATTTCGAAATTGTTTTTCGAGTAGGATAGGATTAAGGAAATTATGGGTTATAGCTATGGAGGTGATTGAGTATGGTTCATGGGTATGCTCGTGAGGTCAATATAGTGTTTATCATTTCCGTTGCGTCTACGTACCTTTCCTGCAATATTGAATCTCAATATTGATACGTGAGTACTCATAATTTAACTTTTACATACTAATAGTGTATCCCTGACTAATGCTCGAGTATTTAGGATTATGCATGTTTGTACTTTTGATATTGCCCTTAGACAGGTTAGGTTGAATATTGAATTAGTTACACTTGCGGTTGAGATAAGGTATAAGATATGCATGTCTTTGGAAAGCTAGCGAAAAATTAAGAACTTTTCCTTTAGTTATCGAATGGTTTCGATGAACGGATTAGAAGTTATAATCAATTGAATTTTCGATATTTTTATTAAAAATGATTATTATTATCGTCTTTTTTATCGTCGTTCTAGTTTTATCTTATTATTATCATTATTATTATCTTTATCAATAAAAGGGATTTATCATTAAAAATTGTTATTTTTTTTATTATTACTATCGTTATTATCGTTAAAGTTATAATTAGTATTATTATTATTATCCAATTATTATTATTATTATTATTAGTATTATTATTATTATTATTATCATTATTAATATATATATCATTATTTAAAAATGGTTATTGTTATTGTTATTATTATTATTACTATATTATCATTAAGATAATTATTAGTATTATCGTTAATAATGTTATAGTAACTATCATTATTAATATTAGTGTAATTAAAATAAATATTTGTAACACCTAATTATTTTGATTACTATTATTATCATTATTATGAACATGATATAAAAGACGATTAAAAGCTATTAAACGAAACGATTAGGAAATAATGAGTAAGAGTATCATGATGAAATTAAAATATTATAAGATATTGATTTAGATAAAATTATCGTTCTTATTATTTTTATCATTACTATTATTATTAAAAGTATCGTTAGTATTAAAACTATCATTTTAACAAAAATTATCATTTTAATAGAAATGTCATTGTTACTATAAAATATCATTAGTATTATTATTATTTTAAATAGAATTATTATTTTAAAGATAATATTAAAAATTATCGTAAATATTAAAGTTATCATAATTAGAATTATCGTTTTATCATAATGTCATCTTAGTAATTATAAATATTGATATTTTTATAATAATAATTATTATTACAAAATAATACAACTTTTACTTACTATCATTATAGATATTATTTTATCAAATAAATATGTGATACAAACATATTTTACTACGTGTAATAACTTACTTTAATAATACCTATCATATTATCTTTATGATATTAAATGAACCCTATAAATTTTATTACTTAATATATATAAAAGTATATTTTGTTACATAAATTTAATATAAAATTTTATTTATTAATAAATAAATTATATTATTACTCTAATAAATCTTTTAAAAATATTTAAAACTATAAAACGATGATATTTAAACTATATATTAATCATGTATAGATTTTTGGAAATTATTTTGAGTCAAATTTACTTTTGTTGACTTTTGCATATTAGTCTCGAGCATTAGGATTGTGATACACTATGACTTGACCTAATTTGTTAGACAAATATTGACCAACACATAATTATATATAATTAATTTAGGTTCGTGAATCCGAGGCCAACCTTGCACTTGTTCAATGACGTTATATGTATTTTTACTACGAAATACAGTTTGGTGAGTTTCATTTGCTCCCTTTTACTCATTACATTTTAGGCTGAGAATACATGCACTGTTTTAATAACTGTTTTACAATATTTATATGTGTGAGTTTCATTTGCTTTTTTACCCTTTATATTTTTAGGACTGAGAATACATGCGCTTTTATAAATGTTTGACGAAATAGACACAAGTAATTGAAACTACATTCTATGGTTGAATTATCGAAATCGAATATGCCCCTTTTTATTAAAGTCTGGTAATCTAAGAATTAGGGAACAGACACCCTAATTGACGCGAATCCTAAAGATAGATCTATTGGGCCTAACAAACCCCATCCAAAGTACCGGATGCTTTAGTACTTCGAAATTTATATCATGTCCGAAGGAGGATCCCGGAATGATAGGGGATATTCATATATGTATCTAGTTAATGTCGGTTACCAGGTGTTCACCATATGAATGATTATTTTTGTCTCTATGCATGGGACGTATATTTATGAGAACTAGAAATGAAATTCTTGTGGTCTATTAAAATGATGAAAATAAATGAATATGATAAACTAATGAACTCACCAACCTTTTGGTTGACACTTTAAAGCATGTTTATTCTCAGGTATTAAAGAAATCTTCCGCTGTGCATTTGCTCATTTTAAATATATTACTTGGAGTCTTTCATAGCATATTTCGAAGAACGTTGCATTCGAGTCATTGAGTTCATCAAAGATTATTATTAAATCAATTTATAGTTGGATAGTGGATATTATGAAATAGTATGCATGCCTGTCAATTTTCAATATAAAGAAAGTTTGTCTTTTAAAAACGAATGCAATGTTTGTAAAATATATCATATAGAGGTCAAATACCTCGCAATGTAATCAACTATTGTGAATCGTTTATAATGTATATGAACGGCTCCTTTCATTATGCGGCCATGAATTATTAACGAAACGAAACTATAGTCAAATATATTTGCATTCAATATGAAATTTTTAAATAGAAACAATTATAGAATTATGAATTGAGAGATATCAAAAAGTGTCACAAAATAATCGAACCATTATATCAAGATGTCACTAAACGTGTAAGGATTTGTGGATAGTGGGGATATATTAACCCCGAAAATATTCACAATGTACCTAAATAAAGTGTTACATAAAAAATAAATAATAAAATGGTATTTAAATATGCATAAGAATGTAAATCCAAAGGTAATAATTATCGTAATTTCTAAAAGTTCAATATTCACCTTTAGAAATTGCAAAACTACTTTTTCGGCATCCAAACTATTTCGAATGAAAGCATGCCTTCATGAAGTCTTCATCATAGCGCCGTTATCTATTCATCGTGCGAAAGTTGGTCCAATTTTCAACCAAGTTTGTTTGGCACGCTTGCCACATAATTCGGCCCAATTATGTGGCCTACGTAATGTGCTCAAAAATGTGTTTTACGGGCATGAATTAATAACGAAATGAAACTATATCAAATATATTTACATTTAATATGAAATTTTGTAATAGAAACAATTATAGAGTTATTAATTAGGAGATATCAAAAAGTGTCAAAAACTAATCGAACCATTAAATCAAGATGTCACTAAACGTGTAAGGATTTGTGGCTAGTGGGGATATATTAACCCCGAAAATATTTACAATGTACCTAAATAAAGTGTTACATAAAAAATAAGTATCAAAATGATATTTAAATACGCATAAGAGTTCAAATCTAAAGGTAATAATTATCGTAATTTCTAAAAGTTCAATATTCATCTTTAGAAATTGCAAAACTACTTTTTCGGCATCCAAACTATTTCGAATGAAAGCATGCCATCAGGAAGTCTTGATCATAGCGTCGTTATCTATTCATCGTGCGAAAGTTGGTCCAATTTTCAACCGAAGTTTTTTTAGCACGCTTGCCACATAATTCGGCTCAATTATGTTGCCAATGTAATGAGCTCAAAAATGTGTTGTGCGGCCATTATTTATTAACGAAACGAAACTATAGTCAAATATATTTGCATTTAATTTGAAATTTTAAAATAGAAACAATTATAGAGTTATGAAAAGAGAAATATCAAAAAGTATCACCACAAAATAAAGGAACCATTAAACTAAGATGTCACTAAACGTGTAAGGATTTGTGGCTAGTGGAGATATATTAACCGCAAAAATATTCACAATGTACCTAAATAAAGTTTTACATAAAAAATATGTATCAACATGGTATTTAAATATGCATAGGAGTTTAAATCCAAAGGTAATACTATGGTAATTTCCAAAAGTTCAATATTCACCTTTAGAAATTATAAAACTACTTTTTCAGCGTCAAAACTATTTCGAATGAAAACATGTCTTCAGGAAGTCTTGATCATAGTGTCATTATCTATTCATCGTGCGAAAATGAGTTCAATTTTTAATCGAAGTTTTTTTAGCACGCTTGTCACATAATTCAGCCCAATTATGTGGCCAACGTAATGTGCTCAAAAATATGTTTTTCGAACATGAATTATTAACGAAATGAAACTATAGTCAAATATATTTGCATTCAATATGAATTTAAAATAGAAACAATTATAGAGTTATGAATTGAGAGATATCAGAAAGTGTCACAAAATAATCGAACCATTAAACCAACTTGTCGCTAAACGTGTAAGGATTTGTGGCTAGTGAGGATATATTAACCCCAAAAATATTCAAAATGTACCTAAATAAAGTGTTACATAAAAAATAAATATCAAAATGGTATTTAAATATGCATAAGAGTTCAAATCCAAAGGTAATAATTATCGTAATTTCTAAAAGTCCAATATGCACCTTTAGAAATTGCAAAACTATTTTTTCAACGTCAAAACTATTTCAAATGAAAGCAAGCCTTCAGGAAGTCTTGATCATAGCATCGTTATCTATTAATCATGCGAAAGTTGGTCCAATTTTCAACCGAAGTTTTTCTAGCACGGTTGCCACCCAATTATGTGGCCAACGTAAGGTGCTCAAAAATGTGTTTTGCGGGCATGAATTATTAACGAAATGAAACTATAGTCAAATATATTTGCATTCAATATGAAATTTTAAAATAGAAATAATTATAGAGTAATGAATTGAGAGATATCAAAAAGTGTCACAAAATAATCGAACCATTAAACCAAGATGTCACTAAACATGTAAGGATTTGTGACTAGTGGGATATATTAACCCTAAAAATATTCACAATGTACCTAAATAAAGTATTACATAAAAAATGTGTATCAAAATGGTATTTAAATATGCATAAGAGTTCAAATTCTAAGGTAATAATTATCGTAATTTCTAAAAGCTCAATATTCCCTTTTAGAAGTGGTAAAACTACTTATTCGGCGTCAAAACTATTTTGAATAAAAGTAAGCCTTCAGGAAGTCTTGATCATAGTGTCCTTATCCTTATCTATTCATCGTGCGAAAGTGGGTCCAATTTTCATCCGAAGTTTTTTTAGCATGTTTGCTACATAATTTTGCCGAATTATGTGGCCTACGTAATGTGTTCAAAAATGTGTTTTGCGGCCATGAATTATTAACGAAACGAAACAATAGTCAAATATATTTTCATTAAATATGAAATTTTAAAAATAGAAACAATTATAGAGTTATGAATTGAGAGATATCAAAAAGTGTCACAAATTAATCGAACCATTAAAACAAGATGTCACTAAACGTGTAAAGATTTGTAGCTAGCGGGGATATATTAACTCCAAAAATATTCACAATATACCTAAATAAAGTGTTACATAAAAATATGTATCAAAATAGTTTATAAATATGCATAAGAGTTCAAATCCAAAGGTAATAATTATCGTAATTTCTAAAAGTTCAATATTCACCTTTAGAAATTGCAAAACTACTTGTTCGGCATCAAAACTATTTCGAATGAAAGCATGCCTTCATGAAGTCTTCATCATAGCGCCCTTATCTATTCATCGTGTGAAAGTGGGTCCAATTTTCAACCGAAGTTTTTTTAGCACGCTTGTCACATAATTCGGCCCAATTATGTGATCAACTTAATATGCTCAAAAATGTGTTTTGCGGCCATTATTTATTAACGAACGAAACCATAGTTAACTATATTTGCATTCAATATGAAATTTTAAAATAGAAACAATTATAGAGTTATGAATTGAGAGATATCAAAAAGTGTCACAAAATAAACGAACCATTAAACCAAAATGTTACTAAACGTGTAAGGATTTGTGACTAGTGGGGATATATTAACCGCTAAAATAATTTACAATGTACCAAAATATAGTGTTACATAACAAATAAGTATCAAAATGGTATTCAAATATGCATAAGAGTTCAAATTCAAAGGTAATAATTATCGTAATTTCTAAAAGTTCAATATTCACCTTTAGAAATTATAAAACTAATTTTTTGACATTAAAACTATTTAGAATGAAAACATCCCTTCAGGAAGTCTTGATCATAGTGTCGTTATCTATTCTTAGTGCAAAAGTGGGTCCAATTTTTAACCGAAACTTTTTTAGCACGCTTGCCACATAATTCGGCCCAATTATGTGGCCAACGTAATGTGATCAAAATGTGTTTTGCGGTCATGAATTATTAACGAAACGAAACTATAGTCAAATATATTTGCATTCAATATGAAATTTTTAAATAGAAACAATTATAGAGTTATGAATTGAGAGATATCAAAAAGTGTCACAAAATAATCGAACCATTATATCAAGATGTCACTAAACGTGTAAGGATATGTGGATAGTGGGGATATATTAACCCTGAAAATATTCACAATGTACCTAAATAAAGTGTTACATAAAAAATAAGTATCAAAATGGTATTTAAATATGCATAAGAGTTAGATAATAATTATCGAAATTTTTAAAAGTTCAATATTCACCTTTAGAAATTGCAAAACTACTTTTTCGGCATCCAAACTATTTCGAATGAAAGCAAGCCTTCAGGAAGTCTTGATCATAGCACCGTTATCTATTCATCGTGCGAAAGTTGGTCTAATTTTCAACCGAAGTTTTTTTAGCACGCTTGCCACATAATTCGGCACAATCATGTGGCCAACGTAATGTGCTCAAAAATGTATTTTGCGGCCATTATTTTTTAACGAAACAAAACTATAGTCAAATATATTTGCATTCAATATGAAATTTTAAAATAGAAACAATTATAGAGTTATGGATTGAGAGATATCAAAAAGTATCACAAAATAAACGAACCATTAAACCAAGATGTCACTAAACGTGTAAGGATTTGTGGCTAGTGGGGGATATATTAACTGCAAAAATATTCACAATGTACCTAAACAAAGTGTTACATAAAAAAATATATCAAAATGGTATTTAAATATGCATAAGAGTTCAAATCCAAAGGTAGTAATATTGTAATTTCTAAAAGTTCAATATTCACCTTTAAAAATTATAAAACTACTTTTTCGGCGTCAAAACTATTTCGAATGAAAACATGCCTTCAGGAAGTCTTGATCATAGTGTCGTTATCTATTCATCGTGCGAAAATGAGTCCAATTTTTAACCGAAGTTTTTTTTAGCACGCTTGCCACATAATTCAGCCCAATTATGTGGCCAACGTAATGTGCTCAAAAATGTGTTTTGCGGACATGAAATATTAACGAAACGAAACTATAGTCAAATATATTTGTATTCAATATGAAATTAAAATAGAAACAATTATAGAGTTATGAATTCAGAGATATCAAAAAGTGTCACAAAATAATCGAACCATTAAACCAACTTGTCGCTAAATGTGTAAGGATTTGTGGCTACTGGGGATATATTAACCCCAAAAATATTCACAATGTACCTAAATAAAGTGTTACATAAAAAATAAGTATCAAAATGGTATTTAAATATGCATAAGAGTTCAAATCCAAATGTAATAATTATCGTAATTTCTAAAAGTTCAATATGCACCTTTAGAAATTGCAAAACTATTTTTTCAGCGTCAAAACTATTTCGAATGAAAGCTATTTGTATTCAATATAAACTTTTAAAATAGAAATAATTATAGTGTTATGAATTGAGAGATAGCAAAAAGTGTCACCAAATAATCGATCCATTAAAAAAAAAATGTTCGTCCGTGTTTTTTTTCCTCGAATTTCGTGTTTTTTGCTTGACCTTCTTTGTTTTTGCTCACCCGCCACTTTTTTTGCTCGAATTTCAGTGTATTTTGGAGTTCCTAGAGTTCTCCAATATATATATATATATATATATATATATATATATATATATATATATATATATATATATATATATATATATATATGGTCATAATCAATAGGGAATCACTTTTTTGGGGAGAAGGAGGAAGCAAATTTTTTTTTTTTCTTTTTTAAAAACCTTTGTTCACGAACATTATAGATTAGTTGAAAATATGAACATTTAAAAAAGACACTTTGTGATGAATGTTATCATTTTGGCGGGAAAACGCTCGAATAAAAAAATAAAAAAACATTCAATGCATTGAATGTTTTGCTGTTAAGTTTATTTGCATCGTTTTATTTTCATCTTATGTGAAGTGTTTTTTTCGAATTTAGATTGATTTAGAGTTTAGGGTTTTGGGTTTAGGGTTTTCGGCTTTACTCCGTAAACCCTCAACCCAAAATCCTACACCCTAAACTCTAAACTCTAAAACGTTCATGTTAAAATATTCAATCTAAACCCTAATTTCTAAACCCAAAACCCTAATTTCTAAACCCTAATAGCTAAACCCTAATTTTTAACCCGCTAATTTCTAAACCCTAATTTCTAAACCCTTAAAAAAAACTCAGAATCAAAACATTCAATGCATTGAATGTTTTCATTTTTTTCTTCGAGCGTTTTACCGCCAAAATAATAACATTCATCACAAAGTGTCTTTTTTAAATATTCATATTTTCATGTGATCTTGATGTCTGAAAAAAAATCGAAAAAACGAAAAAAAATTACTTTCCTCCAAAAAGTGTTTCCCACTTGATTATTTCTCTCTCTCTCTCTCTCTTTCTCTCTCTCTTTCTCTCTCTATCTCTCTCTCTCTCTCTCTCTCTATATATATATATATATATATATAGGGAGAGGATCCAGTGAAACTTTTTTAGTGTGAGAACTCTAGAAATTCAAAAATACACTGAAATTCGAGCAAAAAAAGTGGCGTGCGAGCAAAAACAAAGAAGGTCAAGAAAAAAAACACGAAATTCGAGCAAAAAATAAACACGGACGAACAAATTTTTTTTTTTATTCGATTTACAAAAATGTAGAACACATTTTTGTTCGAATTTCATTTTTTTGTTCGACTATCACGTGTTCTACATTTTTTTGTTCGAATTTCAAAAATGTAGAACACAAATTTGTTCGACTTTCATTTTTTTTGTTCGAATTTCACATTTTTGTTCGCCCGCCACTTTTTTTGTTCGAATATCACGATTTATGTTCGTCCGCCCACTTTTTTGTTCGAATTTCCATTTTTTGTTCGAATTTCGGTGTATTTTTGAATTATCAGGGTTCTCAAGGTCAAAAATTTCTCATTTGATCCCTCTACTATATATATATATATATATACACATACACACACACACTAGATTTGAGCTCGTGCGTTGCATGACTACTTAAAAACTGTTTTAAAATAGGTTTTACTTTGTTCTAAGTAATTGCAGCAGTCTATATTAATTTTATAGTTTAAAACTCGAGACTACAGTGAGTAAAACCAAATAAAAAATATATTATGAGCATGTCATACATTTTTGTATCATATAATTAATAAGTATATGTACTTTAAGAGAAAGTTTGCATTTTGTTATGTGAATAATCGGAGTATTAGAAATAGTTTAAAATTATATTTTATTTCATTTTCAAATTAACCATATATTTTATTCTGTTTATTAATCTATATCTTTATATAAAAGAGAGTTTAAAATAACGACATGTCATCAGCACCTTAATTTTAGCAAATTGTGCCAAGTGAAAAATCCACATGTCTCATCCACAATATTTATGATTTGAATAATTCTAAAAATAATGACATGTCATCACCACCTTAATTTTAGCAAATTGTGTCAAGTGAAAAATCCACATGTCTCATCCACAATATTTATGATTTGAATAATTAATAGAATTATTGGATGAGACATGTGGATTTTTCACTTGACACAATTTGCTAAAATTAAGGTGCTGATGACATATCGTTATTTTTAAACTCTCTTCTATATAAAGATATAGGAGTAGATATTTCATTTTCAAATTAACCATATATTTTATTCTGTTTATTAATCTATATCTTTATATAAAAGAGAGTTTAAAATAACGACATGTCATCAGCACCTTAATTTTAGCAAATTGTGCCAAGTGAAAAATCCACATGTCTCATCCACAATATTTATGATTTGAATAATTCTAAAAATAATGACATGTCATCAGCACCTTAATTTTAGCAAATTGTGTCAAGTGAAAAATCCACATGTCTCATCCACAATATTTATGATTTGAATAATTAATAGAATTATTGGATGAGACATGTGGATTTTTCACTTGGCACAATTTGCTAAAATTAAGGTGCTGATGACATATCGTTATTTTTAAACTCTCTTCTATATAAAGATATATATAGATAGATAGGAAAAAAAAAAAGAAAAAAAAAGTACACTGGAAGAGTCGATGTGTTTTGTGTTGCAAAAGGCAATAAATAGGGCAGTTTCCCTTAAATTGAAAAGCGCACAGATCAATCGATTTCAATTTTGTCGATTAACCTACGACGGACGGGCTGAAACATAACCATATCACAAAAGAAACTCACGAATTTTCGTAATCAAACATGTCTGCGAGTGCGAGTTTGAAGGTACATAATTTTTGAATATATATATGTTTAATAATTCTTAATTCATATAGTTTGTTCCACGGTACACATGAGTTTAGTTCGGTTATCGCAAGTCTTAAGGTGCAGGGGTGTTTGTTTTTGTTACTAAAACCGGGTATATGCTGAATAATTGTTCTTCATCTATCTTGTTAATCTAATTTTTTCATATTTACATTGGTTATCAAAACTGTTTAATCGTTGGCTGGCTATATGTATGTATAGCACTAATCTTGGTTTTTGTTGATGTGTTTTGCAGGAATCCGAGAAGCACAACACATCTAAGAGCAGTGCTGATGATGCTGAGGAGGAGGAGGAGGAGGAGGAGGAGGAGGAGGTGATTATTAAGAAACACTGGGATTTGGACATGTTTACTTTGAAAGAGGTTGGGATATACAAGAGTTTAGAGGAGAGGTTGAGACAACATTATTATAGGTCACCAAATGGTTCCGTCTATCGTTGTTATGACGATTGGGAATTTCTCATGTATTCGGATCGGAAAGTTTTCGAGAAACTTTGCCAAGAGTTCCATTCCTCGTATGATATAAAAATAACCCCGAAAGACGTTGATGATGATGAGTTCATGACATTTAAATTGGGTGGGGAGCCCCGTAGTATGTCTTTGTATGAATTTAGTAGGGTCTTAGGAATTTACTCTGAGAAAGAGGTGGATGATGATTGGGACGTGTTTAGAGATTACATCTGGTAGGGTGCTCGCGTCTCTGATATTAAGGCTTTTGACCCAAAAACAGTCTTGAAAAAGTTTAGCTCTACGACCTCTTGGGTTGAGGGTAAGGTGTCGCGTATGGATATAGATGATGTTGTAAACCGTTTGATCCACCTGTTTTTGAGTCTTAATATTTTCCATAGGAGTGAGGACACGGACAAGGTTACCTTGTCTGACATGTGGTACCTGGAACAAATATCAACACGCGAAAAACATGTTAGCATTCCTTATTTTGTGGCCTACTATTTGAAACATTTTGCGGTTGTGAAGAGTGGGGGTCAAAGAACAACATTGTGTGGTGGGCATTTTGTGACCTCAATAGCCCAACACTATGGGGTCATAGCTGAATTAACTGGGGAGCCCGACCAACCCCCCGGTCTGAGGGGGAATCCCATAATTACTATTGAAATGTCCCGTTCTTATTGATTAAAAACGTTCCATATTAATTGATTTCGTTGCGAGGTTTTGACCTCTATATGAGATGTTTTTCAAAGACTGTATTCATTTTTAAAACAAACCATAACCTTTATTTCATAAATAAAGGTTTAAAAAGCTTTACGTAGATTATCAAATAATGATAATCTAAAATATCCTGTTTACACATGACCATTACATAATGGTTTACAATACAAATATGTTACATCGAAATCAGTTTCTTGAATGCAGTTTTTACACAATATCATACAAACATGGACTCCAAATCTTGTCCTTATTTTATTATGCAACAGCAGAAGCTCTTAGTATTCACCTGAGAATAAACATGCATTAAACGTCAACAAAAATGTTGGTGAGTTATAGGTTTAACCTATATATATCAAATCGTAACAATAGACCACAAGATTTCATATTTCAATACACATCCCATACATAGAGATAAAAATCATTCATATGGTGAGCACCTGGTAACCGACATTAACAAGATGCATATATAAGAATATCCCCATCATTCCGGGACACCCTTCGGATATGATATAAATTTCGAAGTACTAAAGCATCTGGTACTTTGGATGGGGTTTGTTAGGCCCAATAGATCTATCTTTAGGATTCACGTCAATTAGGGTGTCTGTTCCCTAATTCTTAGATTACCAGACTTAATAAAAAGGGGCATATTCGATTTCGATAATTCAACCATAGAATGTAGTTTCACGTACTTGTGTCTATTTTGTAAATCATTTATAAAAGCTGCATGTATTCTCATCCCAAAAATATTAGATTTTAAAAGTATGACTATAACTCACTTTCACAGATTTTTACTTCGTCGGGAAGTAAGACTTGGCCACTGGTTGATTCACGAACCTATAACAATATATACATATATATCAAAGTATGTTCAAAATATATTTACAACACTTTTAATATATTTTGATGTTTTAAGTTTATTAAGTCAGCTGTCCTCGTTAGTAACCTACAACTAGTTGTCCACAGTTAGATGTACATAAATAAATCGATAAATATTATCTTGAATCAATCCACGACCCAGTGTATACGTATCTCAGTATTGATCACAACTCAAAATATATATATTTTGGAATCAACCTCAACCATGTATAGCTAACTCCAATATTCACATATAGAGTGTCTATGGTTGTTCCGAAATATATATAGATGTGTCGACATGATAGGTCGAAACATTGTATACGTGTCTATGGTATCTCAAGATTACATAATATACAATACAAGTTGATTAAGTTATGGTTGGAATAGATTTGTTACCAATTTTCACGTAGCTAAAATGAGAAAAATTATTCAATCTTGTTTTACCCATAACTTCTTCATTTTAAATCCGTTTTGAGTGAATCAAATTGCTATGGTTTCATATTGAACTCTATTTTATGAATCTAAACAGAAAAAGTATAGGTTTATAGTCGTAAAAATAAGTTACAAGTCATTTTTGTAAAGGTAGTCATTTCAGTCGAAAGAACGACGTCTAGATGACCATTTTAGAAAACATACTTCCACTTTGAGTTTAACCATAATTTTTGGATATAGTTTCATGTTCATAATAAAAATCATTTTCTCAGAATAACAACTTTTAAATCAAAGTTTATCATAGTTTTTAATTAACTAACCCAAAACAGCCCGCGGTGTTACTACGACGGCGTAAATCCGGTTTTACAGTGTTTTTCGTGTTTCCAGATTTTAAATCATTAAGTTAGCATATCATATAGATATAGAACATGTTTTTAGTTGATTTTAAAAGTCAAGTTAGAAGGATTAACTTTTATTTGCGAACAAGTTTAGAATTAACTAAACTATGTTCTAGTGATTACAAGTTTAAACCTTCGAATAAGATAGCTTTATATGTATGAATAGAATGATGTTATGAACATCATTACTACCTCAAGTTCCTTGGATAAACCTACTGGAAATGAGAAAAATATATCTAGCTTCAAAGGATCCTTGGATGGCTTGAAAGTTCTTGAAGCAGAATCATGACACGAAAACAATTTCAAGTAAGATTTCCACTCGAAATAAGATTGTTATAGTTATAGAAATTGAATTAAAGTTTGAATATTATTATTACCTTGTATTGGAAAGATAACCTACTGTAAGTAACAAAGGTTTCTTGATCTTGGATGATTACTTGGAATGGATTTAGAAAACTTGGAAGTAAACTTGCAATCTTGGAAGTATTCTTGATTTTATGAAACTAGAACTTTTGGAATTTATGAAGAACACTTAGAACTTGAAGATAGAACTTGAGAGAGATCAATTAGATGAAGAAAACTGAAGAATGAAAGTGTTTGTAGGTGTTTTTGGTCGTTGGTGTATGGATTAGATATAAAGGATATGTAATTTTGTTTTCATGTAAATAAGTCATGAATGATTACTCATATTTTTGTAATTTTATGAGATATTTTATGCTAGTTGCCAAATGATGGTTCCCACATGTGTTAGGTGACTCACATGGGCTACTAAGAGCTGATCATTGGAGTGTATATACTAATAGTACATACATCTAAAAGCTGTGTATTGTACGAGTACGAATACGGGTGCATACGAGTAGAATTGTTGATGAAACTGAACGAGGATGTAATTGTAAGCATTTTTGTTAAGTAGAAGTATTTTGATAAGTGTCTTGAAGTCTTTCAAAAGTGTATGAATACATATTAAAACACTACATGTATATACATTTTAACTGAGTCGTTAAGTCATCGTTAGTCGTTACATGTAAATGTTGTTTTGAAACCTTTAGGTTAACGATCTTGTTGAATGTTGTTAACCCATCATTTATTATAAAAAATGAGATGTTAAATTGTTATATTATCATGATATTATGATATATAATATATCTTAGTATGATATATATACAGTTAAATGTCGTTACAACGATAATCGTTACATATATGTCTCGTTTCGAAATCATTAAGTTAGTAGTCTTATTTTTACATATGTATTTCATTGTTAATACACTTAATAATATATTTACTTATCATTTAACATAATTAACCAAGTGTATCAATATCTTAATATGATTCATATGTACCTAGTAAGACGTTGTTATAACGATAATCGTTATATATATCGTTTTTGAGTTTCTTAAATTAATAGTCTCATTTTTATGTATATAACTCATTGTTAAAATACCTAATGAGATACATACTTATAATAAAATCATGTTAAATATATATATAACCATATATATATCATCGTATAGTTTTTACAAGTTTTAACGTTCGTGAATCACCGGTCAACTTGGGTGGTCAATTGTCTATATGAAACCTATTTCAATTAATCAAGTCTTAACAAGTTTGATTGCTTAACATGTTGGAAACACTTAATCATGTAAATAACAATTTCATTTAATATATATATATAAACATGGAAAAGTTCGGGTCACTACAGTACCTACCCGTTAAATAAATTTCATCCCGAAATTTTAAGCAGTTGGAGGTGTTGACGTATCTTCTGGAAATAAATGCGGGTATTTCTTCTTCATCTGATATTCACGCTCCCAGGTGAACTCAGGTCCTCTACGAGCATTCCATCGAACCTTAACAATCGGTATCTTGTTTTGTTTAAGTCCCTTATCCTCACGATCCATTATTTTGACGGGTTCTTCAATGAATTGAAGTTTTTCATTGATTTGGATTTCGTCCAACGGAATAGTGAGATCTTCTTTAGCAAGACATTTCTTCAAATTTGAGACATGGAAAGTGTTATGTACAGCTGCGAGTTGTTGAGGTAGCTCCAGTTGGTAAGCTACTGGTCCGACACGATCTATAATCTTGAATGGTCCAATGTACTTTGGATTTAGTTTCCCCCGTTTACCAAATCGAACAACGCCTTTCCAAGGTGAAACCTTAAGCATGACCATTTCTCCAATTTCAAACTCTATATCTTTTCTTTTACTGTCCGCGTAGCTCTTTTGTCGACTCTGGGCGGTTTTCAATCTTTGTTGAATTTGGATGATTTTCTCGGTAGTTTCTTGTATTATCTCCGGACCCGTAATCTGTCTATCCCCCACTTCACTCCAACATATCGGAGACTTGCACTTTCTACCATAAAGTGCTTCAAACGGCGCCATCTCAATGCTTGAATGGTAGTTGTTGTTGTAGGAAAATTCTGCTAACGGTAGATGTCGATCCCAACTGTTTCTGAAATCAATAACACAAGCTCATAGCATGTATTCAAGCGTTTGTATCGTCCTTTCGCTCTGTCCATTAGTTTGTGGATGATAGGCATTACTCATGACTAGACGAGTTCCCAATGCTTGCTGTAATGTCTGCCAGAATCTTGAAATAAATCTGCCATCCCTATCAGAGATAATAGAGATTGGTATTCCATGTCTGGAGACGACTTTCTTCAAATACAGTCGTGCTAACTTCTCCATCTTGTCATCTTCTCTTATTGGCAGGAAGTGTGCTGACTTGGTGAGACGATCATAACACAGCTGGTGCATTAGTTAAACCAAACGGCATGACCATAAACTCGTAATGACTGTAACGTGTTCTGAAAGCAGTCTTTGGAATATCATCTTCTTTCACCCGCATTTGATGATACCCGGAACGTAAGTCAATCTTTGAATAAACAGACGAGCCTTGTAGTTGATCAAATAAGTTGTCGATTCTCGGTAGTGGGTAGCGGTTCTTGATGGTAAGTTTGTTCAACTCTCGGTAGTCGATACACAACCAGAATGTACCATCTTTCTTCTTGACAAACAAAACAGGAGCTCCCCACGGTGATGTGCTTGGTCGAATGAAACCACGCTCTAAAAGTTCTTGTAATTGGCTTTGCAGTTCTTTCATCTCGCTGGGTGCGAGTCTGTAAGGAGCACGAGCTATTGGTGCAGCTCCCGGTACAAGATCTATTTGAAATTCAACGGATCGATGTGGGGGTAATCCCGGTAATTCTTTCGGAAATACATCGGGAAATTCTTTTGCAATGGGAACATCATTGATGCTCTTTTCTTCAGTTTGTACTTTCTCGACGTGTGCTAGAACAGCATAGCAACCTTTTCTTATTAGTTTTTGTGCCTTCAAATTACTAATAAGATGTAGCTTCGTGTTGCCCTTTTCTCCGTACACCATTAAGGGTTTTCCTTTTTCTCGTATAATGCGAATTGCATTTTTGTAACAAACTATCTCTGCTTTCACTTCTTTCAACCAGTCCATACCGATTATCACATCAAAACTCCCTAACTCTACTAGTATCAAATCAATCTTAAATGTTTCGCTAACCAGTTTAATTTCTCGATTCCGACATATATTATCTGCTGAAATTAATTTACCATTTGCTAATTCAAGTAAAAATTTACGATCCAAAGGTGTCAATGGACAACTTAATTTAGCACAAAAATCTCTACTCATATAGCTTCTATCCGCACCCGAATCAAATAAAACGTAAGCAGATTTATCGTCAATAAGAAACGTACCCGTAACAAGCTCTGGGTCTTCCTGTGCCTCTGCCGCATTAATATTGAAAACTCTTCCGCGGCCTTGTCCATTCGTGTTCTCCTGGTTCGGGCAATTTCTAATAATGTGGCTCGGTTTTCCACATTTATAACAAACTACATTGGCATAACTTGCTCCGACACTACTTGCTCCGCCATTACTCGTTCCGACACCATTTGTTCCTTTCGTTCTATTAACCCCTGGTCCGTAGACCTCACAGTTCGCCGCGCTATGACCATTTCGTTTACACTTGTTACAAAATTTGGTGCAGAACCCCGAGTGATACTTTTCACACCTTTGGCATAGCTGCTTCTGATTGTTGTTGTTGCGGTTATTATTGTTGTTGGGATGATTGTTGTAGTTGCTGTTGTTGTTGTTGTTGTTGTTGTTGGGCCGTTTGTTGTAGTTGCGATTGATGTTGCGATTGTTGGGATAATTGTTGCGATTATTGTTGTAATTGCTGTTGTTGTTGTATTGGTGATTCTTATCACCGTTTTCCTCCCACTTTCTTTTGACTTGCTTCACATTGGCCTCTTCAGCCGTCTGTTCTTTAATTCTTTCCTCAATCTGGTTCACTAGTTTGTGAGCCATTCTACATGCCTGTTTTATGGAGGCGGGCTCGTGTGAACTTATATCTTCTTGGATTCTTTCCGGTAATCCTTTCACAAACGCGTCGATCTTCTCTTCCTCATCTTCGAATGCTCCCGGACACAATAGGTACAATTCTGTGAATCGTCTTTCGTACGTGGTAATATCAAATCCTTGGGTTCGTAACCCTCTAAGTTCTGTCTTGAGCTTATTGACCTCGGTTCTGGGACGGTACTTCTCGTTCATCAAGTGCTTGAATGCTGACCACGGTAGTGCGTACGCATCATCTTGTCCCACTTGCTCTACATAGGTATTCCACCAAGTTAACGCAGAACCTGTGAAGGTATGCGTAGCGTACTTCACTTTGTCCTCTTCAGTACACTTACTTATGGCAAACACCGATTCGACCTTCTCGGTCCACCGTTTCAATCCGATCGGTCCTTCGGTTCCATCAAATTCCAAAGGTTTGCAGGCAGTGAATTCTTTGTAGGTGCATCCTACACGGTTTCCTGTACTGCAAGATCCAAGGTTATTGTTGGTATGTAGCGCAGCCTGTACTGTGGCTATGTTTGAAGCTAGAAAAGTACGGAATTCCTCTTCATTCATATTCACGGTGTGTCGAGTAGTCGGTGCCATTTCCTTCAAAATAGTCAAATGGAACAAGTTAATCATACAGAATATTAAGAGTAGTTAATAGTATTTCGTAGCATAATATGAACTCATTTATAAAAGCTTTTTCTTCATATTAGCGTTTTATAAGTTTAAATTCGGGTAGTACCTACCCATTAAGTTCATACTTAGTAGCTAATATACAATTCGACTACTACAATTCTATATGAAAAACTGATTATAATAATATTTCGCGTTCAAACTTTTATACAATATTTTACAAACTTACAATACCGCTTATTTTACATAAAGCATGAAATATAGCACACAATAACTTTGATACAAGATAGTTGTGAAGATAATTCTAGCTAGTACACAAGTCGTTCAACAAAGGCAATAAAGACACGTAATTCATACGTCCAGAAACAAGTCATGCATTCTGGTTTTACTAGGACTACTTCCCATCCTTGGTCTTGTGGAACATAACCGTTATGGCCGTTGATAAGACAGCGTGTTGTAACGTCGTCAAAGGGACGAGGGTTACGTAATGACCAACAGTCTCGTAATAACCTAAAAACCTCATTTCTTACCCCAATTACCGACTCCGTCACTTGTGGGAACGTTTTGTTTAATAGTTGTAGCCCGATGTTCTTTTTCTCACTTTGGTGAGAAGCGAACATTACTAACCTGTAAGCATAGCATGCTTCTTTATGTTGCATGTTAGCCGCTTTTTCTAAATCATGAAGTCCTATATTCGGATACATTGAGTCAAAATAATTTCTTAACCCGTTACGTAAAATAGCATTTGGGTTCCCCGCAATATATGCGTCAAAGTAAACACATCGTAACTTATGGGTTTCCCAATGTGATATCCCCCATCTTTCAAACAAAAGTCTCTTATAAACCAAGACATTCTTGAAACTTTCTTCGAATGTCTTACAAACTGATTTCGCCGTAAATAGTTGTGCCGAAGAATTCTGACCGACTCTAGACAAGATTTCGTCAATCATGTCTCCGGGTAGGTCTCTTAAAATATTGGGTTGTCTATCCATTTTGTGTTTTTATACTGTAAAATAGACAAGAGTTAGATTTATAAAAAAAATACTTATTAATACTAGCAATTTTTACCTATATCATAAAGCATAAGCACACTATATTACATATATTACACCACACGAATACAACTATCTTATTCCGACTCGCTTGTTTCTTCTTCTTCGGTTTTGGTTCGTTTTGCCAAGTTTCTAGGGATATATGATGTTCCCCTAATATAAGCCGTCGTTTTCCACATTGGTTTAGAAAAACCTGGTGGTTTAGAGGTTCCCGGGTCATTATTACAACTTAAGGGCTTCGGGGGTTGACGATACATATAAAGTTTATCGGGGTTGAAATTAGATTTCACTATTTTTATGCCCTTTCCCTTATTATTTTCTTTTGCGTTTTTAAATTCAGTTGGGGTAATTTCTATAACATCATCGGAATTCTCGTCGGAATCCGATTCATCGGAGAATTGGTAATCCTCCCAATACTTTGCTTCCTTGGCGGAAACACCATTGACCATAATTAACCTTGGTCGGTTGGTTGAGGATTTTCTTTTACTTAACCGTTTTATTATTTCCCCCACCGGTTCTATTTCTTCATCCGGTTCTGATTCTTCTTCCGGTTCCGATTCTTCTTCCGGTTCCGACTCTTCTTCTGGTTCCTCTTCGGGAACTTGTGAATCAGTCCACGAATCATTCAAATTTACATTTGACTCTTCATTATTATTAGGTGAGTCAATGGGACTTGTTCTAGAGGTAGACATCTATCACATAATATCAAATGCGTTAAGAGATTAATATATCACATAATATTCACATGTTAAAAATATATAGTTTCCAACAAAATTTGTTAAGAAATCATTTTTCAAGTAAACACGGTCGAAGTCCAGACTCACTAATGCATCCTAACAAACTCGATAAGACACACTAATGCAAAATTCTGGTTCTCTAAGACCAACGCTCGGATACCAACTAATGTAGTGACCCGAACTTTTCCATGTTTATATATATTAATTGAGATTGATATTTACATGATTAAATGTTTCCAACATGTTAAGCAATCAAACTTGTTAAGACTTGATTAATTGAAATATGTTTCATATAGACAATTGACCACCCAAGTTGACCGGTGATTCACGAACGTTAAAACTTGTAAAAACTATATGATAACATATATATGGATATATATATAGTTAACATGATACTATGATAAGTAAGCATATCATTAAGTATATTAACAATGAACTACATATGTAAAAACAAGACTACTAACTTAATGATTTTTAAACGAGACATATATGTAACGATTATCGTTGTAAAGACATTTAATGTATATATATCATATTAAGAGATATTCATACATGATAATATCATGATAATATAATAATTTAAAATCTCATTTGATATTATAAACATTGGGTTAACAACATTTAACAAGATCGTTAACCTAAAGGTTTCAAAACAACACTTACATGTAACGACTAACGATGACTTAACGACTCAGTTAAAATGTATATACATGTAGTGTTTTAATATGTATTTATACACTTTTGAAAGACTTCAATACACTTATCAAAATACTTCTACTTAACAAAAATGCTTACAATTACATCCTCGTTCAGTTTCATCAACAATTCTACTCGTATGTACCCGTATTCATACTCGTACAATACACAGCTTTTAGATGTATGTACTATTAGTATATACACTCCAATGATCAGCTCTTAGCAGCCCATGTGAGTCACCTAACACATGTGGGAACCATCATTTGGCAACTAGCATGAAATATCTCATAAAATTACAAAAATATGAGTAATCATTCATGACTTATTTACATGAAAACAAAATTACATATCCTTTATATCTAATCCATACACCAACGACCAAAAACACCTACAAACACTTTCATTCTTCAATTTTCTTCATCTAATTGATCTCTCTCAAGTTCTATCTTCAAGTTCTAAGTGTTCTTCATATATTCTACAAGTTCTAGTTACATAAAATCAAGAATACTTTCAAGTTTGCTAGCTCACTTCCAATCTTGTAAGGTGATCATCCAACCTCAAGAAATCTTTGTTTCTTACAGTAGGTTATCATTCTAATACAAGGTAATAATCATATTCAAACTTTGATTCAATTTCTATAACTATAACAATCTTATTTCAAGTGATGATCTTACTTGAACTTGTTTTCGTGTCATGATTCTGCTTCAAGAACTTCGAACCATCCAAGGATCCGTTGAAGCTAGATCCATTTTTCACTTTTCCAGTAGGTTTATCCAAGGAACTTAAGGTAGTAATGATGTTCATAACATCATTCGATTCATACATATAAAGCTATCTTATTCGAAGGTTTAAACTTGTAATCACTAGAACATAGTTTAGTTAATTCTAAACTTGTTCGCAAACAAAATTTAATCCTTCTAACTTGACTTTTAAAATCAACTAAACACATGTTCTATATCTATATGATATGCTAACTTAATGATTTAAAACCTGAAAACACGAAAAACACCGTAAAACCGGATTTACGCCGTCGTAGTAACACCGCGGGCTGTTTTGGGTTAGTTAATTAAAAACTATGATAAACTTTGATTTAAAAGTTGTTATTCTGAGAAAATGATTTTTATTATGAACATGAAACTATATCCAAAAATTATGGTTAAACTCAAAGTGGAAGTATGTTTTCTAAAATGGTCATCTAGACGTCGTTCTTTCGACTGAAATAACTACCTTTACAAAAACGACTTGTAACTTATTTTTCCGACTATAAACCTATACTTTTTCTGTTTAGATTCATAAAATAGAGTTTAATATGAAACCATAGCAATTTGATTCACTCAAAACGGATTTAAAATGAAGAAGTTATGGGTAAAATAAGATTGGATAATTTTTCTCATTTTAGCTACGTGAAAATTGGTAACAAATCTATTCCAACCATAACTTAATCAACTTGTATTGTATATTATGTAATCTTGAGATACCATAGACACGTATACAATGTTTCGACCTATCATGTCGACACATCTATATATATTTCGGAACAACCATAGACACTCTATATGTGAATGTTGGAGTTAGCTATACAGGGTTGAGGTTGATTCCAAAATATATATAGTTTGAGTTGTGATCAATACTGAGATACGTATACACTGGGTCGTGGATTGATTCAAGATAATATTTATCGATTTATTTCTATACATCTAACTGTGGACAACTAGTTGTAGGCTACTAACGAGGACAGCTGACTTAATAAACTTAAAACATCAAAATATATTAAAAGTGTTGTAACTATATTTTGAACATACTTTGATATATATGTATATATTGTTATAGGTTCGTGAATCAACCAGTGGCTAAGTCTTACTTCCCGACGAAGTAAAAATCTGTGAAAGTGAGTTATAGTCCCACTTTTAAAATCTAATATTTTTGGGATGAGAATACATGCAGGTTTTATAAATGATTTACAAAATAGACACAAGTACGTGAAACTACATTCTATGGTTGAATTATCGAAATCGAATATGCCCCTTTTTATTAAGTCTGGTAATCTAAGAATTAGGGAACAGACACCCTAATTGACGCGAATCCTAAAGATAGATCTATTGGGCCTAACAAACCCCATCCAAAGTACCGGATGCTTTAGTACTTCGAAATTTATATCATATCCGAAGGGTGTCCCGGAATGATGGGGATATTCTTATATATGCATCTTGTTAATGTCGGTTACCAGGTGTTCACCATATGAATGATTTTTATCTCTATGTATGGGATGTGTATTGAAATATGAAATCTTGTGGTCTATTATTATGATTTGATATATATAGGTTAAACCTATAACTCACCAACATTTTTGTTGACGTTTTAAGCATGTTTATTCTCAGGTGATTATTAAGAGCTTCCGCTGTCGCATACTTAAATAAGGACGAGATTTGGAGTCCATGCTTGTATGATATTGTGTAAAAACTGCATTCAAGAAACTTATTTTGTTGCAACATATTTGTATTGTAAACCATTATGTAATGGTCGTGTGTAAACAGGATATTTTAGATTATCATTATTTGATAATCTACGTAAAGCTTTTTAAAACCTTTATCTATGAAATAAAGGATATGGTTTGTTTTAAAAATGAATGCAGTCTTTGAAAAACGTCTCATATAGAGGTCAAAACCTCGCAACGAAATCAATTAATATGGAACGTTTTTAATCAATAAGAACGGGACATTTCAGTTGGTATCCGAGCGTTGGTCTTAGAGAACCAGAATTTTGCATTAGTGTGTCTTATCGAGTTTGTTAGGATGCATTAGTGAGTCTGGACTTCGACCGTGTTTACTTGAAAAATGATTGCTTAACAAATTTTGTTGGAAACTATATATTTTTAACATGTGAATATTATGTGATATATTAATCTCTTAACGCGTTTGATATTATATGATAGATGTCTACCTCTAGAACAAGTCCCATTGACTCACCTAATAATAATGAAGAGTCAAATGTAAATTGGAATGATTCGTAGACTGATTCACAAGTTCCCGAAGAGGAACCGGAAGAAGAGTCGGAATCGGAAGAAGAATCGGAACCGGAAGAAGAATCGGAACCGGATGAAGAAATAGAACCGGTGGGGGAAATAATAAAACGGTTAAGTAAAAGAAAATCCTCAACCAATCGACCAAGGTTAATTATGGTCAATGGTGTTTCCGCCAAGGAAGCTAAACATTGGGAAGATTACCAATTCTCCGATGAATCGGATTCCGACGAGAATTCCGATGAGGTTTTAGAAATTACCCCAACTGAATTTAAAAAGGCAAAAAAAAATAATAAGGGAAAGGGCATAAAAATAGAGAAATCTAATTCCAACCCCGATGAACTTTATATGTATCGTCAACCCCCGAAGTCCTTAAGTTGTAACAATGACCCGGGAACCTCTAAACCACCAGGTTTTTCTAAACCAATGTGGAAAACGACGGCTCGTATTAGGGGAACATCATATACCCCTAGAAACTTGGCAAAATGAACCAAAACCGAAGAAGAAGAAACAAGCAAGTCGGAATAAGATAGTTGTATTCGTGTGGTGTAATATATGTAATATAGTGTGCTTATGCTTTATGATATATGTAAAAATTGCTTGTATTAATAAGTATTTTTTTTATGAATCTAACTCTTGTCTATTTTACAGTATAAAAACACAAAATGGATAGACAACCCAATATTTTAAGAGACCTACCCGGAGACATGATTGATGAAATCTTGTCTAGAGTCGGTCAGAATTCTTCGGCACAACTATTTAAGGCGAGATCAGTTTGTAAGACATTCGAAGAACGTTCCAAGAATGCCTTGGTTTATAAAAGGCTTTCGTTCGAAAGATGGGGGATATCACATTGGGAAATCCATAAGTTACGATGTGTTTAATTTGACGCATATATTGCGGGGAACCCAAATGCTATTTTACGCAATGGGTTAAGAAATTATTTTGACTCAATATATCCGAATATTGGACTTCGTGATTTAGAAAAAACGGCTAACATGCAACATAAAGAAGCATGTTATGCTTACGGATTAGTAATGTTCGCTTCTCACCAAAGTAAGAACAAGAACATCGGGCTACAACTATTAAACAAAACGTTTCCACAAGTGACGGAGTCGGTAATTAGGGTAAGAAATGAGGTTTTTAGATTGTTACGGGACTGTTGGACATTACGTAACCCTCATCCCTTTAACGACGTTACAACACGCTGTCTTATCAACGGCCATAACGGTTATGTTCCACAAGACCAAGGATGGGAAGTAATCCTGGTAAAACCAGAATGCATGACTTGTTTCTGGACGTATGAATTACGTGTCTTTATTGCCTTTGCTGAACGACTTGTGTACTAGCTAAAATTATCTTCACAACCATCTTGTATCAAATTTATTGTGTGCTATATTTCATGCTATATGTAAAATAAGCGGTATTGTAAGTTTGTAAAATATTGTGTAAAAGTTTGAACGCGAAATATTATTATAATCAGTTTTTCATATAGAATTGTAGTAGTTGAATTGTATATTAGCTACTAAGTATGAACTTAATGGGTAGGTACTACCCGAATTTAAACTTATAAAATGCTAATATGAAGAAAAAGCTTTTATAAATGAGTTCATATTATGCTACGAAATACTATTAACTACTCTTAATATTCTGTATGATTAACTTGTTCCATTTGACTATTTTGAAGGAAATGGCACCGACTACTCGACACACCGTGAATATGAATGAAGAGGAATTCCGTACTTTTCTAGCTTCAAACATAGCCGCAGTACAGGCTGCGCTACATACCAACAATAACCTTGGATCTAGCAGTACAGGAAATCGTGTAGGATGCACCTACAAAGAATTCACTGCCTGCAAACCTTTGGAATTTGATGGAACCGAAGGACCGATCGGATTGAAACGGTGGACCGAGAAGGTCGAATCGGTGTTTGCCATAAGTAAGTGTACTGAAGAGGACAAAGTAAAGTACGCTACGCATACCTTCACAGGTTCTGCGTTAACATGGTGGAATACCTATCTAGAGCAAGTGGGACAAGACGATGCGTACGCACTACCGTGGTCAGCATTCAAGCACTTGATGAACGAGAAGTACCGTCCCAGAACCGAGGTCAATAAGCTCAAGACAGAACTTAGAGGGTTACGAACCCAAGGATTTGATATTACCACGTACGAAAGACGATTCACAGAATTGTGCCTATTGTGTCCGGGAGCATTCGAAGATGAGGAAGAGAAGATCGACGCGTTTGTGAAAGGATTACCGGAAAGAATCCAAGAAGATATAAGTTCACACGAGCCCGCCTCCATACAACAGGCATGTAGAATGGCTCACAAACTAGTGAACCAGATTGAAGAAAGAATTAAAGAACAGACTGCTGGAGAGGCCAATGTGAAGCAAGTCAAAAGAAAGTGGGAGGAAAACGGTGATAAGAATCACCAATACAACAACAGCAATTACAACAATAATCGCAACAATTATCCCAACAATCGCAACATCAATCGCAACTACAACAAACGGCCCAACAACAACAACAACAACAACAACAACTACAACAATCATCCCAACAACAATAATAACCGCAACAACAACAACAATCAGAAGCAGCTATGCCAAAGGTGTGAAAAGTATCACTCGGGGTTCTGCACCAAATTTTGCAACAAGTGTAAAAGAAATGGTCATTGCGCGGCGAAGTGTGAGGTCTACGGACCAGGGGTTAATAGAACGAAAGGAACAAATGGTGTCGGAACGAGTAATGGCGGAGCAAGTAGTGTCGGAGCAAGTTATGCCAATGTAGTTTGTTATAAATGTGGAAAACCGGGCCACATTATTAGAAATTTCCCGAACCAGGAGAACACGAATGGACAAGGTCGCGGAAGAGTTTTCAATATTAATGCGGCAGAGGCACAGGAAGACCCGGAGCTTGTTACGGGTATGTTTCTTATTGACAATAAATCTGCTTACGTTTTATTTGATTCGGGTGCGGATAGAAGCTATATGAGTAGAGATTTTTGTGCTAAATTAAGTTGTCCATTGACGCCTTTGGATAGTAAATTTTTACTCGAATTAGCAAATGGTAAATTAATTTCAGCAGATAATATATGTCGGAATCGAGAAATTAAACTGGTTAGCGAAACATTTAAGATTGATTTGATACCAGTAGAGTTAGGGAGTTTTGATGTGATAATTGGTATGGACTGGTTGAAAGAAGTGAAAGCAGAGATCGTTTGTTACAAAAATGCAATTCGCATTATACGAGAAAAAGGAAAACCCTTAATGGTGTACGGAGAAAAGGGCAACACGAAGCTACATCTTATTAGTAATTTGAAGGCACAAAAACTAATAAGAAAAGGTTGCTATATTGTTCTAGCACACGTCGAGAAAGTACAAACTGAAGAAAAGAGCATCAATGATGTTCCCGTCGCAAAAGAATTTCCCGATGTATTTCCGAAAGAATTACCGGGATTACCCCCACATCGATCCGTTGAATTTCAAATAGATCTTATACCAGGAGCTGCACCAATAGCTCGTGCTCCTTACAGACTCGCACCCAGCAAGATGAAAGAACTGCAAAGCCAATTACAAGAACTTTTAGAGCGTGGTTTCATTCGACCAAGCACATCACCGTGGGGAGCTCCTGTTTTGTTTGTCAAGAAGAAAGATGGTACATTCAGGTTGTGTATCGACTACCGAGAGTTGAACAAACTTACCATCAAGAACCGCTACCCACTACCGAGAATCGACAACTTATTTGATCAACTACAAGGCTCGTCTGTTTATTCAAAGATTGACTTACGTTCCGGGTATCATCAAATGCGGGTGAAAGAAGATGATATTCCAAAGACTGCTTTCAGAACACGTTACAGTCATTACGAGTTTATGGTCATGCCGTTTGGTTTAACTAATGCACCAGCTGTGTTCATGGACCTTATGAACCGAGTGTGTGGACCATACCTTGACAAGTTTGTCATTGTTTTCATTGATGACATACTTATTTACTCAAAGAATGACCAAGAACACGGTGAACATTTGAGAAAGGTGTTAGAAGTATTGAGGAAGGAAGAATTGTACGCTAAGTTTTCAAAGTGTGCATTTTGGTTGGAAGAAGTTCAATTCCTCGGTCACATAGTGAACAAAGAAGGTATTAAGGTGGATCCGGCAAAGATAGAAACTGTTGAAAAGTGGGAAACCCCGAAAACTCCGAAACACATATGCCAGTTTTTAGGACTAGCTGGTTACTACAGAAGGTTCATCCAAGACTTTTCCAGAATAGCAAAACCCTTGACTGCATTAACGCATAAAGGGAAGAAATTTGAATGGAAGGATGAACAAGAGAAAGCGTTTCAGTTATTGAAGAAAAAGCTAACTACGGCACCTATATTGTCATTGCCTGAAGGGAATGATGATTTTGTGATTTATTGTGACGCATCAAAGCAAGGTCTCGGTTGTGTATTAATGCAACGAACGAAGGTGATTGCTTATGCGTCTAGACAATTGAAGATTCACGAGCAAAATTATACGACGCATGATTTGGAATTAGGCGCGGTTGTTTTTGCATTAAAGACTTGGAGGCACTACTTATATGGGGTCAAAAGTATTATATATACC
Organism: Rutidosis leptorrhynchoides; assembly: GCF_046630445.1. NCBI lineage: Eukaryota > Viridiplantae > Streptophyta > Magnoliopsida > Asterales > Asteraceae > Rutidosis > Rutidosis leptorrhynchoides. The sequence continues at coordinate 13,328,846 of NC_092339.1, forward strand.
GACCACAAAAGTCTTCAACACATATTTAATCAGAAACAACTGAATATGAGGTAGCGTAGGTGGATTGAATTGTTGAATGATTACGACTTTGAGATTCGTTACCACCCGGGGAAGGCAAATGTGGTAGCCGATGCCTTGAGCAGGAAGGACAGAGAACCCATTCGAGTAAAATCTATGAATATAATGATTCATAATAACCTTACTACTCAAATAAAGGAGGCGCAACAAGGAGTTTTAAAAGAAGGAAATTTAAAGGATGAAATACCCAAAGGATCGGTGCAGCATCTTAATATTCGGGAAGACGAAATCCGGTATAGGGCTGAAAGGATTTGGGTACCAAAATTTGGAGATATGAGAGAAATGGTACTTAGAGAAGCTCATAAAACCAGATACTCAATACATCCTGGAACGGGGAAGATATACAAGGATCTCAAGAAACATTTTTAGTGGCCGGGTATGAAAGCCGATGTTGCTAAATACGTAGGAGAATGTTTGACGTGTTCTAAGGTCAAAGCTGAGCATCAGAAACCATCATGTCTACTTCAACAACCCGAAATCCCAGAATGGAAATGGGAAAACATTACCATGGATTTCATCACTAAATTGCCAAGGACTGCAAGTGGTTTTGATACTATTTGGGTGATAGTTGATCGTCTCACCAAATCAGCACACTTCCTGCCAATAAGAGAAGATGACAAGATGGAGAAGTTAGCACGACTGTATTTGAAGGAAGTTGTCTCCAGACATGGAATACCAATCTCTATTATCTCTGATAGGGATGGCAGATTTATTTCAAGATTCTGGCAGACATTACAGCAACCATTAGGAACTCGTCTAGACATGAGTACTGCCTATCATCCACAAACTGATGGGCAGAGCGAAAGGACGATACAAAAGCTTGAAGACATGCTACGAGCATGTGTTATTGATTTCGGAAACAGTTGGGATCGACATCTACCGTTAGCAGAATTTTCCTACAACAACAGCTACCATTCAAGCATTGAGATGGCGCCGTTTGAAGCACTTTATGGTAGAAAGTGCAGGTCTCTGATTTGTTGGAGTGAAGTGGGGGATAGACAGATTACGGGTCCGGAGATTATACAAGAAACTACCGAGAAGATCATCCAAATTCAACAACGGTTGAAAATCGCCCAAAGTCTACAAAAGAGCTACGCTGACATTAAAAGAAAAGATATAGAATTTGAAATTGGAGAGATGGTCATGCTTAAAGTTGCACCTTGGAAAGGCGTTGTTCGATTTGGTAAACATGGGAAATTAAATCCAAGGTATATTGGACCATTCAAGATTATTGATCGTGTCTATCATAACCCGTCCTTAACCATAAGAATGAGTTAGATAACGTATAATTTCATTGCGAGGTATTGACCTCTATATGCGACATTTTTAAAAGAACAACTGCATTTATTTTACATTACAAACCATAACTCTTATTTTAATACAAGCTTTAGACAATAAAAAGATGATTATCGTTTAGCAATAATCTTAGACTTACAAACTTTACATGTGATGATAACAATACGATTTCTAGCATATTTTACATTACAAATCCTCCGATATGCAGTTTTATTTTTGACACAAATATGCATACTCAAGATCTTGTTTAAATTCAACATGTTGCAGCGGAAGCTTTTAGTTATCACCTGAGAATAGACATGTTTAAAACGTCAACATAAAGTTGGTGAGATATAGGTTTAATGCCGGCAGCGATATAAATATAGACCACAAGATTTCATATGTAAACATTTTAATAAAAATATTCTAAGTGGTTGAGCACTTGGTAACCATACTTAACATTTAATCACGTCGCATATTCCCTTTATTATGAAATCTTACTACACCGTACCAAGTGTAGTCACAAAACAAAGTACTGTGCAACCGTTGAATACTGGTCGTCCAGTCCGGTTGGGGTTGTCAGGCCCGATAGATCTATCAACAGGATTCGCGTTTACAATACCGCTGTAAATAATAGTTACCAAGCTACAGGGAAGTATGCCAGTGGTACAACTCAACGTAGAATATATTTTTCAGTTACTTGTGTCCATAACGTAAAACATAAAATACATGTATTCTCATCCCGAAATACTTAGAGTTTAAAAGTGGGACTATATACTCACTTTTGTCTTGAAGATATGTAATTTCGACTTGGTCTCCGATTGATATCACGAACCTATCCATATATAGTTTATCAATATATTTCCATTTTAAACAATCGTCACATATATATACTTATTATACTTTTAATACTTTTAATAATTCCTTAGTCCGTAGTTAGCAGTCCGATGTTAGTAATTCAATTTTAATGGTTCATTTTTAGGTGTTTAATAAACCCCCAATGAAATAAATAAAAACCCCCATCGTATATGTATTGGTCGAGATTAATCTTGACCCACGGTACCGGTGTTGTCAAATGACGTGTTGCGTACATAAAGTACCGGTGTTGTCAAATGACGTGTTGCGTACAATCATGGGATCTTATGATTAATCTTCTCGTATTGTTTACGGGTGATCCTGAACCATATAAAATTAAATTATGAGTACATATATATGAAATATCATGTTATTTTAAAAATATGTGATTTATTTAATTTTCTCCAATTATTTTCGTAGCTAAACTAGTCTTAGATATCCGATCTCGTTTTGGTCATAGTTTCTTCGTTACAACTCCGTTTTCGTTGGTTCAACTTGCCACTTCCTTGGATCGAGTCCCTCTTTAAGAATATGAACTGTAAATACCTTAGTTTGTATTCGAAATCACAGGTCATAGGTCAAACTTTAGTGAAACTTATGAAGTTAATCATTTTTGTTACAAAAATATCATTTAATGACCATTTTTCTAAAAATACTTATACTTTGAATTAAATCATGAAATTTTTATGTGTTAACATATTCATAAGAAATATCATTTTTCCAGAATATAAACCTCCAATTCAAAGTTCAAGATGCTTTTTAATTATCCAACCCAAAACAGCCCCCGGTTACACTCCGACGTCGTAAATTCAGTTTTTAAGGTGTTCTTTGAAAAACCAAGTTATACCTTGTTAAATTAGCATATATTTATGTTATATTATAGGTCTTGAAGTATTTTAAAAGTTAAGTTAGAAGGATCTATTTAGTTTGCAAACAAGTTTGAAAACATTCAAACTATGTTCTTGTTGTTAAAATTTTATACCATAAAATAAGATAGCTATATATATATGAATCGAATAAGGTTATGAACAAAGTTACTACCTCAAGTTACTTGGACAAAATTGCTGTAAAAGAGGAGTAAGAACCTAGAACCAAAAGGGTGATGGAATTGGATGAAAGATTGGAAGTAAGTTTGTGTTCTTGGAAAGGATTCTTGAAGTGTTTTTGTAAGGGTTTTCTTATGGTGATTAAGTAAGGTTTTTATGGCTAGATCTTCTTGGTAACTTGCTGGATTGTTATGGAGTTTAAGGTTCTTGAAAGAGTGTGTGTTTTTAGCTAGAAATTGGAAGTTAAAATGAATCAAAATGATGATCCATGAGTCTCCTTAAAAACGTGATATGGGGGGGCAAGGACAAAATTTTTAAGCTTGTAATCTTGTGTATTTGTCAAACAATCATACAAAAGTAATTACCTTATACCTAGGGTAGTAACAAGGGCTGGTTAGGTGGTGATTTGATGTGTATATACCAATAGTAAATACGTATATGAGCTAGGTATGATACGAGTACATATACTCTAGATATACGTATAGAAATTTTTTGAAAAATGGAATGAGGATTCAAATATAGCTATCTTTTGTGAATACACTTATATTGTTTTATGTATTTAAGTCTTTAAAAAGTGATTAAATACATTACTTATACGATATATGTATAAACATTATAGATTATAAGTATTTATGTCAATTAACGTTACGTATGGTTATCGTTTTGAAAACTTAAGTTAGTAGTTTCAAAATATACTTATAACTTATTGTTATTAATACAAAATGAGATATTAAAACATTCTTAGGTCATGTTAAATATATATATATACATATATATACACAAACGTATAATTATCATATGTTATATAGTTCGTGATATCATCGGTCAAACTAGACGGTCAAACGTTGTGTAAAACTCTTTTCAAAAACATAAATCTCAACAATTTGGATTGCTTATCATGTTGGTAAGGTTTAATTTATGTAAATATTAATCTTATAAGTATAAATTGATCGAAAAAGTCCGGGTCATTACAGTACCTACCCGTTAAATAAATTCCGTCCCGAAATTTTAAAATCGTACCTATTTTGCGTCATCGGGAAACAAATGCGGGTATTTTTGTTTCATTTGATCCTCTCGCTCCCAAGTAAACTCGGGACCTCTTCATGCATTCCAATGAACTTTAACGATCGGTATGTTGCTCTGCTTGAGCCGTTTAACTTCACGATCCATGATCTCGATTGGTTCTTCTATGAATTGTAGTTTCTCGTCAACTTGAATTTCTTCAAGAGGAATGGTGAGGTCTTCCTTTGCAAGACACTTCTTAAGGTTCGAGACATGAAATGTATTATGTACTCCGGCGAGTTGTTGCGGTAACTCGAGTCGATAAGCTACCGGTCCAATGCGTTCGATGATCTTGAACGGGCCTACATATCTTGAGTTCAGTTTACCTCTTTTACCGAAACGTATTACACCTTTACAAGGTGACACCTTTAGCATAACCATGTCACCGATCTGAAACTCTAATGGATTCCTTCGGACATCGGCGTAGCTCTTTTGGTGACTACGGGCTGTTTTCAATCTCTCCTTGATTTGTACTATCTTTTCAGTAGTTTCATGTATGATCTCGGGACCAGTTAATTGTCGATCTCCTACTTCATTCCAACAGATAGGAGATCTACACTTCCTTCCGTGCAATGCTTCGAATGGTGCAGCTTTAATGCTCTCATGATAACTATTATTATACGAGAATTCTGCTAATGGTAGATACTTATCCCATCCGTTTCCAAAATCGATCACACATGCCCTGAGCATGTCTTCAAGAGTCTGAATTGTTCTTTCACTCTGCCCGTCCGTTTGCGGATGATATGCGGTACTCATATCCAAACGAGTTCCTAGTGCCTCCTGTAGTGATTGCCAGAACTTTGAGGTAAATCTACTATCACGATCAGATATAATGGAAATAGGTATTCCATGCCTTGAAACTATTTCCTTTATATATAATCGTAATAATTTCTCCATTCTATCTGTTTCCTTTATAGGCAAGAAATGTGCAGATTTGGTAAGACGATCAACAATTACCCAAATGGTGTCGTATCCCCAGGCAGTCTTTGGTAACTTCGTGATGAAATCCATGGTAATACCGTCCCATTTCCATTCTGGAATTTCTGGTTGTTGAAGTAACCCTGACGGCTTCTGGTGTTCTGCTTTGACTTTGGAACAAGTTAAACATTCCCCAACATATGTTGCAACGTCTGTCTTCAAATTAGGCCACCAATAATGCGTCTTAAGATCTTGGTACATCTTTCCAACTCCAGGATGTATCGAATATCTTGTCTTATGTGCCTCGTTCAATATCAACTTCCTTAATCCACCCAACTTCGGTACCCAAATACGATTTGCAAAATATCGAATTCCATCTTCCCGTATAACGAGTTGCTTCTCATACTTCTTCATTATTTCATTTCCTATATTTTCTTTAGTAAGTGCTTCTCGTTGAACTTCTTTGATTTGTGAGTTGAGATTCATGCGAATTTTTATGTTCATCGCTCGTACTCGAATTGGTTCTCGTTCCTTTCTGCTTAGAGCGTCGGCCACCACGTTCGCTTTCCCGGGATGATAACGAATTTCACAATCATAGTCATTTATTAACTCAACCCACCTACGTTGCCTCATGTTCAGCTGTTTTTGATCGAAAATATGTTGAAGGCTTTTATGATCAGTAAACACAGTGCATTTAACCCCATACAAGTAGTGTCTCCATATCTTCAATGCAAACACGACTGCTCCCAGTTCTAGATCATGCGTCGTATAATTCCGCTCGTGAATCTTTAATTGTCGGGATGCGTATGCAATAACTTTCTTCCGTTGCATAAGAACGCAACCAAAACCTTGTCGCGAAGCGTCACAATATATTTCAAAATCATCGTTCCCTTCTGGTAACGATAAAATAGGCGCCGTAGTTAACTTCTTCTTTAGTAATTGAAATGCACTCTCCTGCTCAGAAGTCCATTCATATTTCTTCCCTTTTTGCGTTAACGCTGTCAACGGCTTAGCTATTCGGGAAAAATCTTGAATAAACCTTCTATAATAACCGGCTAAACCCAAAAATTGGCGTATCTGCGTTGGTGTCTTAGGAGTCTCCCATTTTTCAATGGCTTCAATTTTTGCTGGATCAACCTGAATTCCTTTGCTACTAACAACGTGGCCAAGAAATTGCACTTCTTTCAACCAGAAAGCACATTTAGAAAATTTAGCATATAGCTGTTCTTTTCTCAACAACTCTAATATCAACCTTAAATGCTGCTCATGCTCTTGCTCACTCTTGGAATAGATAAGATTATCATCAATGAAAACGATAACAAACTTATCTAAATATGGACTACAAACTCGATTCATGAGGTCCATGAATACAGCTGGCGCATTTGTCAACCCAAACGGCATGACCAAAAATTCGTAATGACCATAACGTGTCCGAAAAGCAATTTTCGGAATGTCCTCTTCTTTGACACGTAATTGATGATAGCCCGACCTTAGGTCAATTTTTGAGTACACACATGATCCTTGGAGTTGATCAAATAAGTCGTCAATTCTCGGTAGTGGATACCGATTCTTGATAGTTAACTTATTTAATTCACGATAATCTATACACATCCTAAAAGATCCATCTTTCTTTTTAACAAATAGAATCGGAGCTCCCCACGGTGAAGTACTTGGTCGTATGAATCCATGATCCAGTAATTCTTTTAACTGACTCTGAAGTTCTTTTAACTCGGACGGTGCAAGTCTATATGGAGCACGAGCCACTGGTGCAGCTCCTGGTACTAAATCTATTTGAAATTCTACAGATCTAAATGGAGGTAATCCCGGCAACTCTTTCGGAAAGACTTCAGGAAAATCTCTTGCCACAGGCACGTCATTGATGCTCTTCACTTTTTCCTTCGTTTCGACTTTATTAACATGTGCTAAGATAGCATAGCACCCTTTCTTCAAGCACTTTTGAGCTTTCAAATAACTAATGAGTTTTAGCTTTGAGTTACCCTTCTCTCCATAAATCATTACTGGCGTTTTATCCTTACGAGGAATGCGAATTGCCTTCTTGGCACACACAACTTCAGCTCCTATTTTGGACATCCAGTCCATGCCGACTATTACATCAAAACTTCCTAATTCTACGGGTATTAAGTCAATTTTAAACGTTTCTCCGGCTAAATTTATTTTACAATCACGACAAATTTTATCGGCTTTAATTAGTTTACCATTAGCTAACTCAATCATGTACTTAGCATCTAGAGGTAATGATGAACAATTCAATTTAGCGTGAAAGTCTCTACACACGTAACTTCTATCAGCACCAGTATCAAATATAATAGATGCGGATAAGTTATTAATGGTAAACGTACCTGTAACAAGCTCCGGGTCTTCACACGCCTCTCTAGCATTAATAACAAATGCTCTCCCTCGTGCAGGTCCGATATTCTTCTCTGGATTCGGGCACTGGCTCTTATAGTGACCTTGTTTTCCACACCCATAACAAGTAATGGTAGCCAAAGCAGTTCTATTTGCATTGGTGGCAGGAGTCTTGGTACCATTTGTATTTGTAACGAGAGCCCTACAATCTTCAGCAAGATGACCCTTTCGATTACATTTGTTGCATACCACATTACAGTAGCCAGAGTGATGTTTGTGGCATCGGTTGCATAAAGGATTTTGTCCTTTGTTACCAAAGCTTGAACCACTACCTGCACCTTGTGTGGTTTCTTGTTTCTTAAAAGATTGTTGTTGGTTAACTCGATCATAATTTCCATTCTACTTTCTTTTGTTACCTGATACCTTCACATCAGTATTGGATGCTTTCTTATCCATGATGACCTGATCCATTAGCTCGTTTGCCATGGTTATAGCTTCATGAATTGTCTTAGGTTTCGATGCTGTAACGTTTGCCTTGACCTTTTTGGGCAAACCATCTTTGTACATTTCAATCTTCCGTTCTTCGGTTGGAACCAATTCAGGACATAGCAAAACTAATTCCATGAATCGCTGATTGTAGTTGGTGATTTCAGTACCAACAACCTTCAGACTTCGTAATTCATCTTCCAACTTCCTAACCTCGTTCCTTGGACAATATTCGTTGATTAACATTGTTTTGAATTCTTCCCATGGAGTATCATAAGCTACATCTCCTCCTACAGCCTTCACATAATTTTTCCACCACGTGAGTGCACTATCTTGTAAAGTGCATGATGCATACTTGGTCATGTCCTTTTCAACACAACCACTGATTTTAAACACAGTCTCCATCTTTTCTATCCATCGGGTTAAACCGATCGGTCCTTCTGTTCCACTGAATGATGAGGGCTTGCAAGCTTGAAAAGTTTTGTAAGTGCACCCCACACGAGGATTTGGGTTAACTGCAGCACCTCTTGCAGCCTCGACCCATAACATTCTGTCGTTCACTCGCTGATTGATGAGTTCCTGGATTTCTTGTTCCGTCATTCGGTTCAATCGCGCCATATTCTTCTATAAGAATGAAAAGAAAATAATTATTCACATGGAATATTATAGATGTAGTGTATATTTACAGTACATTATAGCTTATTAATAATATGAATCAGGTATTATTATAAAAGCCTTTTCTTCTTATTAGCGTTTTATAATTATATCTAGGGTAGTACCTACCCGTTAATGTCCATACTTAATAGCTTAGTACAGAATCAATTACTACCATCTAAATAATACTTAACCATGGAAAATTATTGCATTTCACACTTCACTATTTTACATATGCTTATCTTACATCGAACATTAAGCAAACCACACTAATAATATTATACAAAACATTATATGATCCCATGGTTTAATACGGCAGCGCATCGTTTGGTCTATTTTCTAGGACGTTTAGGTTCAAAGAATCGCTTAACGCTTATCCTGGCTGTCTGCCTATATTTTGGCTGTGGGACTGAAGAACTGGATGCCGGGATAGAACGAATAGGAATAGCGGGAATAGGGGTGGTAGTGTCTAGTGGAGTTGGTGCCACATCATCCTTACTAAACTCGGGATTTGAATTTTCTAATTCATTAGCCTTTCGTTTCGTTCCTAGTTCGAACTCGTCTTTTGTAATTTTCTGTATTTCTTCCTCGGGTTCACTTTCCTCCTCGGGTTCACTTTCCTCCTCGGGTTCACTTTCCTCCTCGGGTTCACTTTCCGGGTTCTCTATAGTCGGTTCATCCGGAATTTGTGAGTCTTCCCCAAAGATATTATTTTCGTCATCGGATAGGTTAATGACTGGAACACCATCTGAAGATTCTGGTTCGGAGTCGCTGAATGTGATAACAAGTTTTGAGCCCGACATCTATCACACAACAACTAACCCATTAGTACTACATAATATTTACATATAAATTTTAACCAACAATGATAAGCAATGGTTTTTAAATCAGACCCGGTCAAAGTCCAGACTTACTAATGTATCCTAACGACTTATCAGTTAGACACACTAATGCAAACCTGGTTCGCTAAGACCACCGCTCTGATACCACATGTCATAACCCGTCCTTAACCATAAGAACGAGTTAGATAACGTATAATTTCATTGCGAGGTATTGACCTCTATATGCGACATTTTTAAAAGAACAACTGCATTTATTTTACATTACAAACCATAACTCTTATTTTAATACAAGCTTTAGACAATAAAAAGATGATTATCGTTTAGCAATAATCTTAGACTTACAAACTTTACATGTGATGATAACAATACGATTTCTAACATATTTTACATTACAAATCCTCCGATATGCAGTTTTATTTTTGACACAAATATGCATACTCAAGATCTTGTTTAAATTCAACATGTTGCAGCGGAAGCTTTTAGTTATCACCTGAGAATAGACATATTTAAAACGTCAACATAAAGTTGGTGAGATATAGGTTTAATGCCGGCAGCGATATAAATATAGACCACAAGATTTCATATGTAAACATTTTAATAAAAATATTCTAAGTGGTTGAGCACTTGGTAACCATACTTAACATTTAATCACGTCGCATATTCCCTTTATTATGAAATCTTACTACACCGTACCAAGTGTAGTCACAAAACAAAGTACTGTGCAACCGTTGAATACTGGTCGTCCAGTCCGGTTGGAGTTGTCAGGCCCGATAGATCTATCAACAGGATTCGCGTTTACAATACCGCTGTAAATAATAGTTACCAAGCTACAGGGAAGTATGCCAGTGGTACAACTCAACGTAGAATATATTTTTCAGTTACTTGTGTCCATAACGTAAAACATAAAATACATGTATTCTCATCCCGAAATACTTAGAGTTTAAAAGTGGGACTATATACTCACTTTTGTCTTGAAGATATGTAATTTCGACTTGGTCTCCGATTGATATCACGAACCTATCCATATATAGTTTATCAATATATTTCCATTTTAAACAATCGTCACATATATATACTTATTATACTTTTAATACTTTTAATAATTCCTTAGTCCGTAGTTAGCAGTCCGATGTTAGTAATTCAATTTTAATGGTTCATTTTTAGGTGTTTAATAAACCCCCAATGAAATAAATAAAAACCCCCATCGTATATGTATTGGTCGAGATTAATCTTGACCCACGGTACCGGTGTTGTCAAATGACGTGTTGCGTACATAAAGTACCGGTGTTGTCAAATGACGTGTTGCGTACAATCATGGGATCTTATGATTAATCTTCTCGTATTGTTTACGGGTGATCCTGAACCATATAAAATTAAATTATGAGTACATATATATGAAATATCATGTTATTTTAAAAATATGTGATTTATTTAATTTTCTCCAATTATTTTCGTAGCTAAACTAGTCTTAGATATCCGATCTCGTTTTGGTCATAGTTTCTTCGTTACAACTCCGTTTTCGTTGGTTCAACTTGCCACTTCCTTGGATCGAGTCCCTCTTTAAGAATATGAACTGTAAATACCTTAGTTTGTATTCGAAATCACAGGTCATAGGTCAAACTTTAGTGAAACTTATGAAGTTAATCATTTTTGTTACAAAAATATCATTTAATGACCATTTTTCTAAAAATACTTATACTTTGAATTAAATCATGAAATTTTTATGTGTTAACATATTCATAAGAAATATCATTTTTCCAGAATATAAACCTCCAATTCAAAGTTCAAGATGGTTTTTAATTATCCAACCCAAAACAGCCCCCGGTTACACTCCGATGTCGTAAATTCAGTTTTTAAGGTGTTCTTTGAAAAACCAAGTTATACCTTGTTAAATTAGCATATATTTATGTTATATTATAGGTCTTGAAGTATTTTAAAAGTTAAGTTAGAAGGATCTATTTAGTTTGCAAACAAGTTTGAAAACATTCAAACTATGTTCTTGTTGTTAAAATTTTATACCATAAAATAAGATAGCTATATATATATGAATCGAATAAGGTTATGAACAAAGTTACTACCTCAAGTTACTTGGACAAAATTGCTGTAAAAGAGGAGTAAGAACCTAGAACCAAAAGGGTGATGGAATTGGATGAAAGATTGGAAGTAAGTTTGTGTTCTTGGAAAGGATTCTTGAAGTGTTTTTGTAAGGGTTTTCTTATGGTGATTAAGTAAGGTTTTTATGGCTAGATCTTCTTGGTAACTTGCTGGATTGTTATGGAGTTTAAGGTTCTTGAAAGAGTGTGTGTTTTTAGCTAGAAATTGGAAGTTAAAATGAATCAAAATGATGATCCATGAGTCTCCTTAAAAACGTGATATGGGGGGGCAAGGACAAAATTTTTAAGCTTGTAATCTTGTGTATTTGTCAAACAATCATACAAAAGCAATTACCTTATACCTAGGGTAGTAACAAGGGCTGGTTAGGTGGTGATTTGATGTGTATATACCAATAGTAAATACGTATAGGAGCTAGGTATGATACGAGTACATATACTCTAGATATACGTATAGAAATTTTGTGAAAAATGGAATGAGGATTCAAATATAGCTATATTTTGTGAATACACTTATATTGTTTTATGTATTTAATTCTTTAAAAAGTGATTAAATACATTACTTATACGATATATGTATAAACATTATAGATTATAAGTATTTATGTCAATTAACGTTACGTATGGTTATCGTTTTGAAAACTTAAGTTAGTAGTTTCAAAATATACTTATAACTTATTGTTATTAATACAAAATGAGATATTAAAACATTCTTAGGTCATGTTAAATATATATATATACATATATATACACAAACGTATAATTATCATATGTTATATAGTTCGTGATATCATCGGTCAAACTAGACGGTCAAACGTTGTGTAAAACTCTTTTCAAAAACATAAATCTCAACAATTTGGATTGCTTATCATGTTGGTAAGGTTTAATTTATGTAAATATTAATCTTATAAGTATAAATTGATCGAAAAAGTCCGGGTCATTACAGTGTCGGACCAGTAGCTTACCGACTTGAGTTACCTCAACAACTCGCGGCTGTACATAACACTTTCCACGTCTCGAATTTGAAGAAATGTTTTGCTAAAGAAGATCTCACTATTTCGTTAGATGAAATCCAAATCAACGAAAAACTTCAATTCATCGAAGAACCCGTCAAAATAATGGATCGTGAGGTTAAAAGACTTAAGCAAAAAAAGATACCAATTGTTAAGGTTCGATGGAATGCTCGTAGAGGACCCGAGTTCACCTGGGAGTGTGAACATCTGATGAAGAAGAAATACCCGCATCTATTTCCAGAAGATTCGTCAACACCTTCAACAGCTTAAAATTTCGGGACGAAATTTATTTAACGGGTATGTACTGTAGTGACCCGAACTTTTCCATGTTTATATATATTAATTGAGATTGATATTTACATGATTAAATGTTTTCAACATGTTAAGCAATCAAACTTGTTAAGACTTGATTAATTGAAATATGTTTCATATAGACAATTGACCACCCAAGTTGACCGGTGATTCACGAACGTTAAAACTTGTAAAAACTATATGATAACATATATATGGATATATATATAGTTAACATGATACTATGATAAGTAAGCATATCATTAAGTATATTAACAATGAACTACATATGTAAAAACAAGACTACTAACTTAATGATTTTTAAACGAGACATATATGTAACGATTATCGTTGTAAAGACATTTAATGTATATATATCATATTAAGAGATATTCATATATGATAATATCATGATAATATAATAATTTAAAATCTCATTTGATATTATAAACATTGGGTTAACAACATTTAACAAGATCGTTAACCTAAAGGTTTCAAAACAACACTTACATGTAACGACTAACGATGACTTAACGACTCAGTTAAAATGTATATACATGTAGTATTTTAATATGTATTTATACACTTTTGAAATACTTCAATACACTTATCAAAATACTTCTACTTAACAAAAATGCTTACAATTACATCCTCGTTCAGTTTCATCAACAATTCTACTCGTATGTACCCGTATTCGTACTCGTACAATACACAGCTTTTAGGTGTATGTACTATTGGTATATACACTCCAATGATCAGCTCTTAGCAGCCCATGTGAGTCACCTAACATATGTGGGAACCATCATTTGGCAACTAGCATGAAATATCTCATAAAATTACAAAAATATGAGTACTCATTCATGACTTATTTACATGAAAACAAAATTACATATCCTTTATATCTAATCCATACACCAACGACCAAAAACACCTACAAATACTTTCATTCTTCAATTTTCTTCATCTAATTGATCTCTCTCAAGTTCTATCTTCAAGTTCTAAGTGTTCTTCATATATTCTACAAGTTCTAGTTACATAAAATCAAGAATACTTTCAAGTTTGCTAGCTCACTTCCAATCTTGTAAGGTGATCATCCAACCTCAAGAAATCTTTGTTTCTTACAGTAGGTTATCATTCTAATACAAGGTAATAATCATATTCAAACTTTGATTCAATTTTTATAACTATAACAATCTTATTTCAAGTGATGATCTTACTTGAACTTGTTTTCGTGTCATGATTCTGCTTCAAGAACTTCGAGCCATCCAAGGATCCGTTGAAGCTAGATCCATTTTTCTCTTTTTCAGTAGGTTTATCCAAGGAACTTAAGGTAGTAATGATGTTCATAACATCATTCGATTCATACATATAAAGCTATCTTATTCGAAGGTTTAAACTTGTAATCACTAGAACATAGTTTAGTTAATTCTAAACTTGTTCGCAAACAAAAGTTAATCCTTCTAACTTGACTTTTAAAATCAACTAAACACATGTTCTATATCTATATGATATGCTAACTTAATGATTTAAAACCTGAAAACACGAAAAACACCGTAAAACCGGATTTACGCCGTCGCAGTAACACCGCGGGCTGTTTTGGGTTAGTTAATTAAAAACTATGATAAACTTTGATTTAAAAGTTGTTATTCTGAGAAAATGATTTTTATTATGAACATGAAACTATATCCAAAAATTATGGTTAAACTCAAAGTGGAAGTATGTTTTCTAAAATGGTCATCTAGACGTCGTTCTTTCGACTGAAATGACTACCTTTACAAAAACGACTTGTAACTTATTTTTCCGACTATAAACCTATACTTTTTCTGTTTAGATTCATAAAATAGAGTTCAATATGAAACCATAGCAATTTGATTCACTCAAAACGGATTTAAAATGAAGAAGTTATGGGTAAAATAAGATTGGATAATTTTTCTCATTTTAGCTACGTGAAAATTGGTAACAAATCTATTCCAACCATAACTTAATCAACTTGTATTGTATATTATGTAATCTTGAGATACCATAGACACGTATACAATGTTTCGACCTATCATGTCGACACATCTATATATATTTCGGAACAACCATAGACACTATATATGTGAATGTTGGAGTTAGCTATACAGGGTTGAGGTTGATTCCAAAATATATATAGTTTGAGTTGTGATCAATACTGAGATACGTATACACTGGGTCGTGGATTGATTCAAGATAATATTTATCGATTTATTTCTATACATCTAACAGTGGACAACTAGTTGTAGGCTACTAACGAGGACAGCTGACTTAATAAACTTAAAACATCAAAATATATTAAAAGTGTTGTAAATATATTTTGAACATACTTTGATATATATGTATATATTGTTATAGGTTCGTGAATCAACTAGTGGACAAGTCTTACTTCCCGACGAAGTAAAAATCTATGAAAGTGAGTTATAGTCCCACTTTTAAAATCTAATATTTTTGGGATGAGAATACATGCAGGTTTTATAAATGATTTACAAAATAGACACAAGTACGTGAAACTACATTCTATGGTTGAATTATCGAAATCGAATATGCCCCTTTTTATTAAGTCTGGTAATCTAAGAATTAGGGAACAGACACCCTAATTGACGCGAATCCTAAAGATAGATCTATTGGGCCTAACAAACCCCATCCAAAGTACCGGATGCTTTAGTACTTCGAAATTTATATCATATCCGAAGGGTGTCCCGGAATGATGGGGATATTCTTATATATGCATCTTGTTAATGTCGGTTACCAGGTGTTCACCATATGAATGATTTTTATCTCTATGTATGGGATGTGTATTGAAATATGAAATCTTGTGGTCTATTATTATGATTTGATATATATAGGTTAAACCTATAACTCACCAACATTTTTGTTGACGTTTTAAGCATGTTTATTCTCAGGTGATTATTAAGAGCTTCCGCTGTCGCATACTTAAATAAGGACGAGATTTGGAGTCCATGCTTGTATGATATTGTGTAAAAACTGCATTCAAGAAACTGATTTTGTTGCAACATATTTGTATTGTAAACCATTATGTAATGGTCGTGTGTAAACAGGATATTTTAGATTATCATTATTTGATAATCTACGTAAAGCTTTTTAAAACCTTTATCTATGAAATAAAGGATATGGTTTGTTTTAAAAATGAATGCAGTCTTTGAAAAACGTCTCATATAGAGGTCAAAACCTCGCAACGAAATCAATTAATATGGAACGTTTTTAATCAATAAGAACGGGACATTTCAGTTGAAATGTCCCGTTCTTATTGATTAAAAACGTTCCATATTAATTGATTTCGTTGCGAGGTTTTGACCTCTATATGAGACGTTTTTCAAAGACTGCATTCATTTTTAAAACAAACCATATCCTTTATTTCATAGATAAAGGTTTTAAAAAGCTTTACGTAGATTATCAAATAATGATAATCTAAAATATCCTGTTTACACACGACCATTACATAATGGTTTACAATACAAATATGTTGCAACAAAATAAGTTTCTTGAATGCAGTTTTTACACAATATCATACAAGCATGGACTCCAAATCTCGTCCTTATTTAAGTATGCGACAGCGGAAGCTCTTAATAATCACCTGAGAATAAACATGCTTAAAACGTCAACAAAAATGTTGGTGAGTTATAGGTTTAACCTATATATATCAAATCGTAACAATAGGCCACAAGATTTCATATTTCAATACACATCCCATACATAGAGATAAAAATCATTCATATGGTGAACACCTGGTAACCGACATTAACAAGATGCATATATAAGAATATCCCCATCATTCCGGGACACCCTTCGGATATGATATAAATTTCGAAGTACTAAAGCATCCGGTACTTTGGATGGGGTTTGTTAGGCCCAATAGATCTATCTTTAGGATTCGCGTCAATTAGGGTGTCTGTTCCCTAATTCTTAGATTACCAGACTTAATAAAAAGGGGCATATTCGATTTCGATAATTCAACCATAGAATGTAGTTTCACGTACTTGTGTCTATTTTGTAAATCATTTATAAAAGCTGCATGTATTCTCATCCCAAAAATATTAGATTTTAAAAGTAGGACTATAACTCACTTTCACAGATTTTTACTTCGTCGGGAAGTAAGACTTGGCCACTGGTTGATTCACGAACCTATAACAATATATACATATATATCAAAGTATGTTCAAAATATATTTACAACACTTTTAATATATTTTGATGTTTTAAGTTTATTAAGTCAGCTGTCCTCGTTAGTAACCTACAACTAGTTGTCCACAGTTAGATGTACAAAAATAAATCGATAAATATTATCTTGAATCAATCCACGACCCAGTGTATACGTATCTTAGTATTGATCACAACTCAAACTATATATATTTTGGAATAAACCTCAACCCTGTATAGCTAACTCCAACATTCACATATAGAGTGTCTATGGTTGTTCCGAAATATATATAGATGTGTCGACATGATAGGTCGAAACATTGTATACGTGTCTATGGTATCTCAAGATTACATAATATACAATGCAAGCTGATTAAGTTATGGCTGGAATAGATTTGTTACCAATTTTCACGTAGCTAAAATGAGAAAAATTATCCAATCTTGTTTTACCCATAACTTCTTCATTTTAAATCCGTTTTGAGTAAATCAAATTGCTATGGTTTCATATTGAACTCTATTTTATGAATCTAAATAGAAAAAGTATAGGTTACTATAAAAAATAAGTTACAAGTCATTTTTGTAAAGGTAGTCATTTCAGTCGAAAGAACGACGTCTAGATGACCATTTTAGAAAACATACTTCCACTTTGAGTTTAACCATAATTTTTGGATATAGTTTCATGTTCATAATAAAAATCATTTTCTCAGAATAACAACTTTTAAATCAAATTTTATCATAGTTTTTAATTAACTAACCCAAAACAGCCCGCGGTGTTACTACGACGGCGTAAATCCAGTTTTACGGTGTTTTTCATGTTTCCAGGTTTTAAATCATTAAGTTAGCATATCATATAGATATAGAACATGTGTTTAGTTGATTTTAAAAGTCAAGTTAGAAGGATTAACTTTTATTTGCGAACAAGTTTAGAATTAACTAAACTATGTTCTAGTGATTACAAGTTTAAACCTTCGAATAAGATAGCTTTATATGTATGAATAGAATGATGTTATGAACATCATTACTACCTCAAGTTCCTTGGATAAACCTACTGGAAATGAGAAAAATGGATCTAGCTTCAACGGATCCTTGGATGGCTTGAAAGTTCTTGAAGCAGAATCATGACACGAAAACAATTTCAAGTAAGATTTCCACTCGAAATAAGATTGTTATAGTTATAGAAATTGAATTAAAGTTTGAATATGATTATTACCTTGTATTAGAAAGATAACCTACTGTAAGTAACAAAGGTTTCTTGATCTTGGATGATTACTTGGAATGGATTTAGAAAACTTGGAAGTAAACTTGCAATCTTGGAAGTATTCTTGATTTTATGAAACTAGAACTTTTGGAATTTATGAAGAACACTTAGAACTTGAAGATAGAACTTGAGAGAGATCAATTAGATGAAGAAAACTAAAGAATGAAAGTGTTTGTAGGTGTTTTTGGTCGTTGGTGTATGGATTAGATATAAAGGATATGTAATTTTGTTTTCATGTAAATAAGTCATGAATGATTACTCATATTTTTGTAATTTTATGAGATATTTTATGCTAGTTGCCAAATGATGGTTCCCACATGTGTTAGGTGACTCACATGGGCTACTAAGAGCTGATCATTGGAGTGTATATACCAATAGTACATACATCTAAAAGCTGTGTATTGTACTAGTACGAATACGGGTGCATACGAGTAGAATTGTTGATGAAACTGAACGAGGATGTAATTGTAAGCATTTTTGTTAAGTAGAAGTATTTTGATAAGTGTCTTGAAGTCTTTCAAAAGTGTATGAATACATATTAAAACACTACATGTATATACATTTTAACTGAGTCGTTAAGTCATCGTTAGTCGTTACATGTAAATGTTGTTTTGAAACCTTTAGGTTAACGATCTTGTTGAATGTTGTTAACCCATTATTTATTATAAAAAATGAGATGTTAAATTGTTATATTATCATGATATTATGATATATAATATAATATATCTTAGTATGATATATATACAGTTAAATGTCGTTACAACGATAATCGTTACATATATGTCTCGTTTCGAAATCATTAAGTTAGTAGTCTTATTTTTACATATGTATTTCATTGTTAATACACTTAATAATATATTTACTTATCATTTAACATAATTAACCAAGTGTATCAATATCTTAATATGATTCATATGTACCTAGTAAGACGTTGTTATAACGATAATCGTTATATATATCGTTTTCGAGTTTCTTAAATTAATAGTCTCATTTTTATGTATATAACTCATTGTTAAAATACCTAATGAGATACATACTTATAATAAAATCATGTTAAATATATATATAACCATATATATGTCATCGTATAGTTTTTACAAGTTTTAACGTTCGTGAATCACCGGTCAACTTGGGTGGTCAATTGTCTATATGAAACCTATTTCAATTAATCAAGTCTTAACAAGTTTGATTGCTTAACATGTTGGAAACACTTAATCATGTAAATAACAATTTCATTTAATATATATATAAACATGGAAAAGTTCGGGTCACTACAACTATTGATGAGTATCTCGCTATAAATCTTCCCGGGTTGACCCGTTTTCAGCCGGTCCAAAAAAAAAAGAAAGATGAACCAATCAATCATACTAGGAAGGCAGGTCATGAATATGAGCAGAAGCAGCAGCATATGGGAGCATATGAAAGGGTTATGGCTACGTTGAAGGAAGATCGCCACCTGATATCTGCAATGCAATTAACTGAAATTCAGAAAATAATTGAAGAGATACAACTGCATAGACGTTCGAGTATTGGAGATATGGAGAAAGTGTGCCAAGACGAAGACGAAGACGAATGGGATGATGTATCCATTAAATAATGGAACTTCAGAACTCTAATAAACACAAATTTGTATATAAAATCCAAATTATTGAAACTTGATATCAAATTATTAATGTAGAGAGGTATGTTTGCTAATTTGAAAGATAGACAATGAGCTTGAGTTTTAAAGTGTATTTGATTGATAATGAGAGGGTTGCTACTGCAAACACTTACCGTTCCAGAGTGGATTTAAACTTTGATACCATTTTTTTTTTCTGTTCTATTTATTATTATAAGTAAGTATTATATTATTTCAGATGTTCATGCGTGACTCTCGTGATGAATACTATTTAAATATGATGTTGAAGAAAGTTATGTCTTCAATGATTTATCGTTTTTTATTTGATGTTTATTTATAGAGATAGAGAAGGGATTCATCGTTAGACTCTTGGATTTGATATAATTCTATTTATTTTGTTGCATGGCGGAGATTCAAGTGTATTTTATAGTTTTATTTAGGAAAGTAAATAATCAGGTTTAGTTGACATTCGTTTCACTGATCAAATCTATTTTTTAGTTTTGGTATTGTTATTGTTATGTGAATTAAGTAGTAGAATTTTGTGAGGTTCATGCTACCTATTCTTGGGTTTTTTTAGGGTTCATTATGTCTGGAGTGTGTGTGTGTGTGTTTAGTTTATGATGATGTATTTAGGCGTCATGAGGTACGATTGAGTAAGAACAAAATACAATAAGAACATCTCAAAACTGGAACTTGAAATCTCTATTGAAGTTTTTATTAACATTTTGAAACATTAAAATTGACAAAGTTACAGTTCTATATGTGCATCTGAGTGCATATGTGAAGATATTCTGCTAATATCCTATTTGCTTCTTATGTTAGATTGTGTGCCAGTGAATCTTGAGTTATAAATAATGTTAACTGTTGTAAATATGTTAATTTGTAATTTTGTATAATATGATCTTATTAAAAATTTGAGTTTTGTTACTGTTTTAGTAAGGATCCCTACTCCAGACTTTCATATAACATGTATGAATAACCCACTCAAATTTCGATTGTGTCATTGATTCGTTGATATTCTGTTTCTGGTTATGTGAAGGCGGGATGCAAGTATACAAGATGGTGAAGGAAGGATTGAAGGATCAATCTTCTTTAGAACCTGCAAATCTGAATAGCAAACCACGGCATACGTTAATGATGGAGGAGATGCAGGCTAGGATGGTGAAAATTAGGCCTGGCAAACCAAACCCAATTGTTAAAAAAAAGGTCCATTGGGTATGATAGAAAACCCAATTAGGTCCAACTAAATCACAAAAATAAAAAGGATGGGGTCCAAGATAAGATTCCATCTAAGCCCAACAAAATTAAAAAATCTTTGGGTCCAAACTTTAGACCCGAACGGGTCATAGTAAAATCTTATGATTAACAATCTCGATCAGATCATATCTCACTCAATCTCTTGATCTATCGATCAGATCTCTCAATCTCACGAATCTCTCAATCTCAATCTCAGATCTCAGATCTGTCGATCAGATCTCTCAATCTCAGATCTCAATCTCACTCTCTCAATCTCTCGATCTCACGATCTCTCAATCCAATATCTGTCAATCGCTCCTAATTAAAACCCCAATTGATTAAGAATCTTGAATCTGTATCAAAGTTAAGATGATGAGGGCTGCCAGCAAAATCATACTCTCTTCATTATTTGGCGTGTATAACTAAGGTTAGTTCTGACTTCTGATACAAGCATTCTTATTCGTTATCCTAGAACTAAAAATATTTGACTCCGTAATTGTTATTAATTGTTTCAATTACACATCCTTACATTACACAACCTGTAGTTGTAATTCACTTTCTGTTTATATATTGGGTATATATTTAAGTATCTTATTAATATTCATAAGTTAAAGTTATAGGAATTTGTACGGTATATGTGGTTCTTCTATGTATACTTGTAATTAGAATGTGAAATATATTCATTTCATATTCATATTCATATTCTTAACTATAAATAGGCTGTCATTAAACAGTGCTATAGTTAAAATTCAGGGACATACTATTCGAATCTTGTATAATTTTGGCTTTTTTAAACAAATTGATGTTGTTCAACAATTCGGGTGTTTTGGTAATATGGGCTGAAATGATTTGAAAAAGTTGGTGAATATGTCAGAGAGTGTTCAACGGGAAGAACTTGTGGATAATGCAGAGAATGAAGAGATTGAAGAAGATGCCACTTCATCTACCAGCAGACAACATTCTCGTGTGTGGGATTACTTTGATAAATTTGAACACGAAAGAATTGAAAAGGCGAGATGTACTAATTGTGGTACATTGATTAAGACTCAGTTTGGAACTTCTAACATGAGACGACATATCACTAAGTGTTTTAAGATTGTTGAGTCTGATCCACCACAAAAACGTATTCGTTTAGACCAATCAGTTTATCGAGAGTTATTGGCAACTTCAATTATCGTACACGGTTATCCATTTAAATATGTTGAGCATAAGATAACACGAAAGGTACATAAGTTTTTACATCCGAGTACAAAGGCCATCACAAGAAACGCGGCAAAGGCGGATGTTATAAAGATTTATGAGAGAGAAAAGATGACTCTTAAACATGAGCTAGAGAGCATAAAAAGTAGAATTTGTTTTACTTCGGATATGTGGACTTCCATTACTAGTGATGGTTACATGACATTGACTGCACATTATGTTGATGAGAGTTGGGTTTTAAGAAAGAAAGTTTTGAATTTTCGAGTTATACCCCCTCCGCACAGTGTATTGTTATACATTGTGTATTGTTAAATGTTATCACTCTTGTTATATGACAATTTATTCAGTTGTGTATAATGTATATTATTCTTGTTATATGACAATTTATAAACTGTTAGCTCCTACTTTAGTCCTCAACAGATAGACATCGCTTCAGTCGATCACTAATAGTTTGTTTGTTTTTTGTAATTTCAGTCTTTAACAGTACACACTATTAAATGCAACCGTTATCCTTACTTTCCTAAAGCAACCAACAACTATTGAGATGAATACAAGAACACAAACGTTTACTAAATTCAATTTGACTAATAGAATGTAATATTAATACTCCCACTTGTGTTTCTAAACCCAAGATGGATCACTCGCCTGTTATACCACTTGTTGAGAAATTATCTGGACAAAAAGAAAAGAAAAAAACAATATCAAGGATGTAACATCAAAAAAGACAAAAAAAAAAAAACAATTTTACTAGCTCGACCCAACCGACCCGGGTCTTGACCCAACCCGACCCGGGTCTGACCCAACCCGTTTGACCCATTTTAATTTTGACCTGTTTCGACCCATGACCCGTTTCGACTCAAACTCATTTGATCTTTGACCCAACCCGACCCATCTCGACCCGTTTGCCAGGTCTAGTTCCTATCATGTAATCCACAAATATAGATATAGAGTTTGAATGGACAAATGTGATATGGAACAAATTATTCACGCATAATATTTGATCGACTTTGCTTAAGTGGTGGATCTTTTGTAGGGTATGCCATCATCTATTTTAGAGTTCTCGCTCGATAGTTGGAATGGAATGGGTATTGTAGTGACCCGAACTTTTCCATGTTTATATATATTAATTGAGATTGATGTTTACATGATTAAATATTTCCAACATGTTAAGCAATCAAACTTGTTAAGACTTGATTAATTGAAATAGGTTTCATATAGACAATTGACCACCCAAGTTGACCGGTGATTCACGAACGTTAAAACTTGTAAAAAAACTATATGATGACATATATATGGTTATATATATAGTTAACATGATATTATGATAAGTAAATATATCATTAATTATATTAACAATGAACTACATATGTAAAAACAAGACTACTAACTTAATGATTTTGAAACGAGACATATATGTAACGTTTATCGTTGTAACGACATTTAATGTATATATATCATATTAAGAGATATTCGTACATCATAATATCATGATAATATAATAATTTAAAATCTCTTTTGATATTATAAACATTGGGTTAACAACATTTAACAAGATCGTTAACCTAAAGGTTTCAAAACAACACTTACATGTAACGACTAACGATGACTTAACGACTCAGTTAAAATGTATATACATGTAGTATTTTAATATGTATTTATACACTTTTGAAAGACTTCAATACACTTATCAAAATACTTCTACTTAACAAAAATGCTTACAATTACATTCTCGTTCAGTTTCATCAACAATTCTACTCGTATGCACCCGTATTCGTACTCGTACAATACACAGCTTTTAGATGTATGTACTATTGGTATATACACTCCAATGATCAGCTCTTAGCAGCCCATGTGAGTCACCTAACACATGTGGGAACCATCATTTGGCAACTAGCATGAAATATCTCATAAGATTACAAAAATATGAGTAATCATTCATGACTTATTTACATGAAAACAAAATTACATATCCTTTATATCCAATCCATACACCAACGACCAAAAACACCTACAAACACTTTCATTCTTCAATTTTCTTCATCTAATTGAACTCTCTCAAGTTCTATCTTCAAGTTCTAAGTGTTCTTCATAAATTCCAAAAGTTCTAGTTTCATAAAATCAAGAATACTTTCAAGTTTGCTAGCTCACTTCCAATCTTGTAAGGTGATCATCCAACCTCAAGAAATCTTTGTTTCTTACAGTAGGTTATCATTCTAATACAAGGTAATAATCATATTCAAACTTTGGTTCAATTTCTATAACTATAACAATCTTATTTCAAGTGATGATCTTACTTGAACTTGTTTTCGTGTCATGATTTTGCTTCAAGAACTTTGAGCCATCCAAGGATCCATTGAAGCTAGATCCATTTTTCTCTTTTCCAGTAGGTTCATCCAAGGAACTTAAGGTAGTAATGATGTTCATAACATCATTCAATTCATACATATAAAGCTATCTTATTCGAAGGTTTAAACTTGTAATCACTAGAACATAGTTTAGTTAATTCTAAACTTGTTCGCAAACAAAAGTAAATCCTTCTAACTTGACTTTTAAAATCAACTAAACACATGTTCTATATCTATATGATATGCTAACTTAATGATTTAAAACCTGGAAACACGAAAAACACCGTAAAACCGGATTTACGCCGTCGTAGTAACACCGCGGGCTGTTTTGGGTTAGTTAATTAAAAACTATGATAAACTTTGATTTAAAAGTTGTTATTCTGAGAAAATGATTTTTATTATGAACATGAAACTATATCCAAAAATTATGGTTAAACTCAAAGTGGAAGTATGTTTTCTAAAATGGTCATCTAGACGTCGTTCTTTCGACTGAAATGACTACCTTTACAAAAACGACTTGTAACTTATTTTTCCGACTAGAAACCTATACTTTTTTTGTTTAGATTCATAAAATAGAGTTCAATATGAAACCATAGCAATTTGATTCACTCAAAACGGATTTAAAATGAAGAAGTTATGGGTAAAACAAGATTGGATAATTTTTCTCATTTTAGCTACGTGAAAATTGGTAACAAATCTATTCCAACCATAACTTAATCAACTTGTATTATATATTATGTAATCTTGAGATACCATAGACACGTATACAATGTTTCGACCTATCATGTCGACACATCTATATATATTTCGGAACAACCATAGACACTCTATATGTGAATGTTGGAGTTAGCTATACAGGGTTGAGGTTGATTCCAAAATATATATAGTTTGAGTTGTGATCAATACTGAGATACGTATACACTGGGTCGTGGATTGATTCAAGATAATATTTATCGATTTATTTCTGTACATCTAACTGTGGACAACTAGTTGTAGGTTACTAACGAGGACAGCTGACTTAATAAACTTAAAACATCAAAATATATTAAAAGTGTTGTAAATATATTTTGAACATACTTTGATATATATGTATATATTGTTATAGGTTCGTGAATCAACCAGTGGCCAAGTCTTACTTCCCGACGAAGTAAAAATCTGTGAAAGTGAGTTATAGTCCCACTTTTAAAATCTAATATTTTTGGGATGAGAATACATGCAGGTTTTATAAATGATTTACAAAATAGACACAAGTACGTGAAACTACATTCTATGGTTGAATTATCGAAATTGAATATGCCCCTTTTTATTAAGTCTGGTAATCTAAGAATTTGGGAACAGACACCCTAATTGACGCGAATCCTAAAGATAGATCTATTGGGCCTAACAAACCCCATCCAAAGTACCGGATGCTTTAGTACTTCGAAATTTATATCATATCCGAAGGGTGTCCCGGAATGATGGGGATATTCTTATATATGCATCTTGTTATTGTCGGTTACCAGGTGTTCACCATATGAATGATTTTTATCTCTATGTATGGGATGTGTATTGAAATATGAAATCTTGTGGTCTATTATTATGATTTGATATATATAGGCTAAACCTATAACTCACCAACATTTTTGTTGACGTTTTAAGCATGTTTATTCTCAGGTGATTATTAAGAGCTTCCGCTGTCGCATACTTAAATAAGGACGAGATTTGGAGTCCATGCTTGTATGATATTGTGTAAAAACTGCATTCAAGAAACTTATTTTGTTGTAACATATTTGTATTGTAAACCATTATGTAATGGTCGTGTGTAGACATGATATTTTAGATTATCATTATTTGATAATCTACGTAAAGCTTTTTAAACCTTTATTGATGAAATAAAGGTTATGGTTTGTTTTAAAATGAATGCAGTCTTTGAAAAACGTCTCATATAGAGGTCAAAACCTCGCAACGAAATCAATTAATATGGAACGTTTTTAATCAATAAGAACGGGACATTTCAGTTGGTATCCGAGCGTTGGTCTTAGAGAACCAGAAAATTTGCATTAGTGTGTCTTATCGAGTTTGTTAGGATGCATTAGTGAGTCTGGACTTCGACCGTGTTTTCTTTAAAAATGATTGCTTAACATTTTTGTTGGAAACTATATATTTTTAACATATGAATATTATGTGATATATTAATCTCTTAACGTGTTTGATATTATGTGATAGATGTATACCTCTAGAACAAGTCCCATTGACTCACCTAATAATAATGAAGAGTCAAATGTAAATTGGAATGATTTGTGGACTGATTCACAAGTTCCCGAAGAGGAACCGGAAGAAGAGTCGGAACCGGAAGAAGAATCGGAACCGGAAGAAGAATCGGAACCGGATGAAGAAATAGAACCGGTGGGGGAAATAATAAAACGGTTAAGTAAAAGAAAATCCTCAACCAACCGACCAAAGTTAATTATGGTCAATGGTGTTTCCGCCAAGGAAGCAAAATATTGGGAGGATTACCAATTCTCCGATGAATCGGATTCCGACGAGAATTCCGATGATGTTATAGAAATTACCCCAACTGAATTTAAAAAGGCAAAAGAAAATAATAAGGGAAAGGGCATAAAAATAGAGAAATCTAATTCCAACCCCGATGAACTTTATATGTATCGTCAACCCCCGAAGTCCTTAAGTTGTAACAATGACCCGGGAACCTCTAAACCACCAGGTTTTTCTAAACCAATGTGGACAACGACGGCTCGTATTAGGGGAACATCATATATCCCTAGAAACTTGGCAAAACGAACCAAAACCGAAGAAGAAGAAACGAGCGAGTCGGAATAAGATAGTTGTATTCGTGTGGTGTAATATATGGAATATAGTGTTCTTATGCTTTATGATATATGTAAAAATTGCTTGTATTAATAAGTATTTTTTTTATGAATCTAACTCTTGTCTATTTTACAGTTTAAAAACACAAAATGGATAGACAACCCAATATTTTAAGAGACCTACCCGGAGACATGATTGATGAAATCTTGTCTAGAGTCGGCCAGAATTCTTCGGCACAACTATTTAAGGCGAGATCAGTTTGTAAGACATTCGAAGAACGTTCCAAGAATGTCTTGGTTTATAAGAGACTTTCGTTTGAAAGATGGGGGATATCACATTGGGAAACCCATAAGTTACGATGTGTTTACTTTGACGCATATATTGCGGGGAACCCAAATGCTATTTTACGCAACGGGTTAAGAAATTATTTTGACTCAATATATCCGAATATTGGACTTCGTGATTTAGAAAAAGCGGCTAACATGCAACATAAAGAAGCATGTTATGCTTACGGATTAGTAATGTTCGCTTCTCACCAAAGTGAGAACAAGAACATCGGGCTACAACTATTAAACAAAACGTTTCCACAAGTGACGGAGTCGGTAATTGGGGTAAGAAATGAGGTTTTTAGATTATTACGGGACTGTTGGACATTACGTAACCCTCGTCCCTTTGATGACGTTACAACACGCTGTCTTATCAACGGCCATAACGGTTATGTTGCACAAGACCAAGGATGGGAAGTAGTCCTAGTAAAACCAGAATGCATGACTTGTTTCTGGACGTATGAATTACGTGTCTTTATTGCCTTTGCTGAACGACTTGTGTACTAGCTAGAATTGTCTTCACAACTATCTTGTATCAAAGTTATTGTGTGCTATATTTCATGCTTTATGTAAAATAAGCGGTATTGTAAGTTTGTAAAATATTGTATAACAGTTTGAACGCGAAATATTATTATAATCAGTTTTTCATATAGAATTGTAGTAGTTGAATTGTATATTAGCTACTAAGTATGAACTTAACGGGTAGGTACTACCCGAATTTAAACTTATAAAATGCTAATATGAAGAAAAAGCTTTTATAAATGAGTTCATATTATGCTACGAAATACTATTAACTACTCTTAATATTCTGTATGATTAACTTGTTCCATTTAACTATTTTGAAGGAAATGGCACCGACTACTCGACACACCGTGAATATGAATGAAGAGGAATTCCGTACTTTTCTAGCTTCAAACATAGCCGCAGTACAGG
The DNA here is from genome assembly GCF_046630445.1 of Rutidosis leptorrhynchoides. Classification (NCBI taxonomy): domain Eukaryota; kingdom Viridiplantae; phylum Streptophyta; class Magnoliopsida; order Asterales; family Asteraceae; genus Rutidosis; species Rutidosis leptorrhynchoides. The sequence goes on from NC_092339.1 coordinate 13,357,744, forward strand.
CTGCGCTACATACCAACAATAACCTTGGATCTAGCAGTACAGGAAATCGTGTAGGATGCACCTACAAAGAATTCACTACCTGCAAACCTTTGGAATTTGATGGAACCGAAGGACCGATCGGATTGAAACGGTGGACCGAGAAGGTTGAATCGGTGTTTGCCATAAGTAAGTGTACTGAAGAGGACAAAGTGAAGTACGCTACGCATACCTTCACAGGTTCTGCGTTAACATGGTGGAATACCTATCTAGAGCAAGTGGGACAAGATGATGCGTACGCACTACCGTGGTCAGCATTCAAGCACTTGATGAACGAGAAGTACCGTCCCAGAACCGAGGTCAATAAGCTCAAGACAGAACTTAGAGGGTTACGAACCCAAGGATTTGATATTACCACGTACGAAAGACGATTCACAGAATTGTGCCTATTGTGTCCGGGAGCATTCGAAGATGAGGAAGAGAAGATCGACGCGTTTGTGAAAGGATTACCGGAAAGAATCCAAGAAGATATAAGTTCACACGAGCCCGCCTCCATACAATAGGCATGTAGAATGGCTCACAAACTAGTGAACCAGATTGAAGAAAGAATTAAAGAACAGACTGCTGAAGAGGCCAATGTGAAGCAAGTCAAAAGAAAGTGGGAGGAAAACGGTGATAAGAATCACCAATACAACAACAACAGCAATTACAACAATAATCGCAACAATTATCCCAACAATCGCAACATCAATCGCAACTACAACAAACGGCCCAACAACAACAACAACAACAACAACAACAACAGCAACTACAACAATCATCCCAACAACAATAATAACCGCAACAACAACAACAATCAGAAGCAACTATGCCAAAGGTGTGAAAAGAATCACTCGGGGTTCTGCACCAAATTTTGCAACAAGTGTAAAAGAAATGGTCATAGCGCGGCGAAGTGTGAGGTCTACGGACCAGGGGTTAATAGAACGAAAGGAACAAATGGTGTCGGAACGAGTAATGGCGGAGCAAGTAGTGTCGGAGCAAGTTATGCCAATGTAGTTTGTTATAAATGTGGAAAACCAGGCCACATTATTAGAAATTGCCCGAACCAGGAGAACACGAATGGACAAGGCCGTGGAAGAGTTTTCAATATTAATGCGGTAGAGGCACAGGAAGACCCGGAGCTTGTTACGGGTACGTTTCTTATTGACAATAAATCTGCTTACGTTTTATTTGATTCGGGTGCGGATAGAAGCTATATGAGTAGAGATTTTTGTGCTAAATTAAGTTGTCCATTGACGCCTTTGGATAGTAAATTTTTACTCGAATTAGCAAATGGTAAATTAATTTCAGCAGATAATATATGTCGGAATCGAGAAATTAAACTGGTTAGCGAAACATTTAAGATTGATTTGATACCAGTAGAGTTAGGGAGTTTTGATGTGATAATCGGTATGGACTGGTTGAAAGAAGTGAAAGCGGAGATCATTTGTTACAAAAATGCAATTCGCATTATACGAGAAAAAGGAAAACCCTTAATGGTGTACGGAGAAAAGGGCAACACGAAGCTACATCTTATTAGTAATTTGAAGGCACAAAAACTAATAAGAAAAGGTTGCTATGCTGTTCTAGCACACGTCGAGAAAATATAAACTGAAGAAAAGAGCATCAATGATGTTCCCATTGCAAAAGAATTTCCCGATGTATTTCCGAAAGAATTACCGGGATTACCCCCACATCGATCCGTTGAATTTCAAATAGATCTTGTACCAGGAGCTGCACCAATAGCTCGTGCTCCTTACAGACTCGCACCCAGCGAGATGAAAGAACTGCAAAGCCAATTACAAGAACTTTTAGAGCGTGGTTTCATTCGACCAAGCACATCACCGTGGGGAGCTCCTGTTTTGTTTGTCAAGAAGAAAGATGGTACATTCAGGTTGTGTATCGACTACCGAGAGTTGAACAAACTTACCATCAAGAACCGCTACCCACTACCGAGAATCGACGACTTATTTGATCAACTACAAGGCTCGTCTGTTTATTCAAAGATTGACTTACGTTCCGGGTATCATCAAATGCGGGTGAAAGAAGATGATATTCCAAAGACTGCTTTCAGAACACGTTACGGTCATTACGAGTTTATGGTCATGCCGTTTGGTTTAACTAATGCACCAGCTGTGTTCATGGACCTTATGAACCGAGTGTGTGGACCATACCTTGACAAGTTTGTCATTGTTTTCATTGATGACATACTTATTTACTCAAAGAATGACCAAGAACACGGTGAACATTTGAGAAAGGTGTTAGAAGTATTGAGGAAGGAAGAATTGTACGCTAAGTTTTCAAAGTGTGCATTTTGGTTGGAAGAAGTTCAATTCCTCGGTCACATAGTGAACAAAGAAGGTATTAAGGTGGATCCGGCAAAGATAGAAACTGTTGAAAAGTGGGAAACCCCGAAAACTCCGAAACACATACGCCAGTTTTTAGGACTAGCTGGTTACTACAGAAGGTTCATCCAAGACTTTTCCAGAATAGCAAAACCCTTGACTGCATTAACGCATAAAGGGAAGAAATTTGAATGGAATGATGAACAAGAGAAAGCGTTTCAGTTATTGAAGAAAAAGCTAACTACGGCACCTATATTGTCATTGCCTGAAGGGAATGATGATTTTGTGATTTATTGTGACGCATCAAAGCAAGGTCTCGGTTGTGTATTAATGCAACGAACGAAGGTGATTGCTTATGCGTCTAGACAATTGAAGATTCACGAACAAAATTATACGACGCATGATTTGGAATTAGGCGCGGTTGTTTTTGCATTAAAGACTTGGAGGCACTACTTATATGGGGTCAAAAGTATTATATATACCGACCACAAAAGTCTTCAACACATATTTAATCAGAAACAACTGAATATGAGGCAGCGTAGGTGGATTGAATTATTGAATGATTACGATTTTGAGATTCGTTACCACCCGGGGAAGGCAAATGTGGTAGCCGATGCCTTGAGCAGGAAGGATAGAGAACCCATTCGAGTAAAATCTATGAATATAATGATTCATAATAACATTACTACTCAAATAAAGGAGGCGCAACAAGGAGTTTTAAAAGAAGGAAATTTAAAGGATGAAATACCCAAAGGATCGGAGAAGCATCTTAATATTCGGGAAGACGGAACCCGGTATAGGGCTGAAAGGATTTGGGTACCAAAATTTGGAGATATGAGAGAAATGGTACTTAGAGAAGCTCATAAAACCAGATACTCAATACATCCTGGAACGGGGAAGATGTACAAGGATCTCAAGAAACATTTTTGGTGGCCGGGTATGAAAGCCGATGTTGCTAAATACGTAGGAGAATGTTTGACGTGTTCTAAGGTCAAAGCTGAGCATCAGAAACCATCAGGTCTACTTCAACAACCCGAAATCCCGGAATGGAAATGGGAAAACATTACCATGGATTTCATCACTAAATTGCCAAGGACTGCAAGTGGTTTTGATACTATTTGGGTAATAGTTGATCGTCTCACCAAATCAGCACACTTCCTACCAATAAGAGAAGATGACAAGATGGAGAAGTTAGCACGACTGTATTTGAAGGAAGTCGTCTCCAGACATGGAATACCAATCTCTATTATCTCTGATAGGGATGGCAGATTTATTTCAAGATTCTGGCTGACATTACAGCAAGCATTAGGAACTCGTCTAGACATGAGTACTGCCTATCATCCACAAACTGATGGGCAGAGCGAAAGGACGATACAAACGCTTGAAGACATGCTACGAGCATGTGTTATTGATTTCGGAAACAGTTGGGATCGACATCTACCGTTAGCAGAATTTTCCTACAACAACAGCTACCATTCAAGCATTGAGATGGCGCCGTTTGAAGCACTTTATGGTAGAAAGTGCAGGTCTCCGATTTGTTGGAGTGAGGTGGGGGATAGACAGATTACGGGTCCGGAGATTATACAAGAAACTACCGAGAAGATCATCCAAATTCAACAACGGTTGAAAACCGCCCAAAGTCGACAAAAGAGCTACGCTGACATTAAAAGAAAAGATATAGAATTTGAAATTGGAGAGATGGTCATGCTTAAAGTTTCACCTTGGAAAGGCGTTGTTCGATTTGGTAAACGAGGGAAATTAAATCCAAGGTATATTGGACCATTCAAGATTATTGATCGTGTCGGACCAGTAGCTTACCGACTTGAGTTACCTCAACAACTCGCGGCTGTACATAACACTTTCCACGTCTCGAATTTGAAGAAATGTTTTGCTAAAGAAGATCTCACTATTCCGTTAGATGAAATCCAAATCAACGAAAAACTCCAATTCATCGAAGAACCCGTCGAAATAATGGATCGTGAGGTTAAAAGACTTAAGCAAAACAAGATACCAATTGTTAAGGTTCGATGGAATGCTCGTAGAGGACCCGAGTTCACCTGGGAGTGTGAAGATCAGATGAAGAAGAAATACCCGCATCTATTTCCAGAAGATTCGTCAACACCTTCAACAGCTTAAAATTTCGGGACGAAATTTATTTAACGGGTAGGTACTGTAGTGACCCGAACTTTTCCATGTTTATATATATTAATTGAGATTGATGTTTACATGATTAAATATTTCCAACATGTTAAGCAATCAAACTTGCTAAGACTTGATTAATTGAAATAGGTTTCATATAGACAATTGACCACCCAAGTTGACCGGTGATTCACGAACGTTAAAACTTGTAAAAAAACTATATGATGACATATATATGGTTATATATATAGTTAACATGATATTATGATAAGTAAATATATCATTAATTATATTAACAATGAACTACATATGTAAAAACAAGACTACTAACTTAATGATTTTGAAACGAGACATATATGTAACGTTTATCGTTGTAACGACATTTAATGTATATATATCATATTAAGAGATATTCGTACATCATAATATCATGATAATATAATAATTTAAAATCTCTTTTGATATTATAAACATTGGGTTAACAACATTTAACAAGATCGTTAACCTAAAGGTTTCAAAACAACACTTACATGTAACGACTAACGATGACTTAACGACTCAGTTAAAATGTATATACATGTAGTATTTTAATATGTATTTATACACTTTTGAAAGACTTCAATACACTTATCAAAATACTTCTACTTAACAAAAATGCTTACAATTACATTCTCGTTCAGTTTCATCAACAATTCTACTCGTATGCACCCGTATTCGTACTCGTACAATACACAGCTTTTAGATGTATGTACTATTGGTATATACACTCCAATGATCAGCTCTTAGCAGCCCATGTGAGTCACCTAACACATGTGGGAACCATCATTTGGCAACTAGCATGAAATATCTCATAAGATTACAAAAATATGAGTAATCATTCATGACTTATTTACATGAAAACAAAATTACATATCCTTTATATCCAATCCATACACCAACGACCAAAAACACCTACAAACACTTTCATTCTTCAATTTTCTTCATCTAATTGAACTCTCTCAAGTTCTATCTTCAAGTTCTAAGTGTTCTTCATAAATTCCAAAAGTTCTAGTTTCATAAAATCAAGAATACTTTCAAGTTTGCTAGCTCACTTCCAATCTTGTAAGGTGATCATCCAACCTCAAGAAATCTTTGTTTCTTACAGTAGGTTATCATTCTAATACAAGGTAATAATCATATTCAAACTTTGGTTCAATTTCTATAACTATAACAATCTTATTTCAAGTGATGATCTTACTTGAACTTGTTTTCGTGTCATGATTTTGCTTCAAGAACTTTGAGCCATCCAAGGATCCATTGAAGCTAGATCCATTTTTCTCTTTTCCAGTAGGTTCATCCAAGGAACTTAAGGTAGTAATGATGTTCATAACATCATTCGATTCATACATATAAAGCTATCTTATTCGAAGGTTTAAACTTGTAATCACTAGAACATAGTTTAGTTAATTCTAAACTTGTTCGCAAACAAAAGTAAATCCTTCTAACTTGACTTTTAAAATCAACTAAACACATGTTCTATATCTATATGATATGCTAACTTAATGATTTAAAACCTGGAAACACGAAAAACACCGTAAAACCGGATTTACGCCGTCGTAGTAACACCGCGGGCTGTTTTGGGTTAGTTAATTAAAAACTATGATAAACTTTGATTTAAAAGTTGTTATTCTGAGAAAATGATTTTTATTATGAACATGAAACTATATCCAAAAATTATGGTTAAACTCAAAGTGGAAGTATGTTTTCTAAAATGGTCATCTAGACGTCGTTCTTTCGACTGAAATGACTACCTTTACAAAAACGACTTGTAACTTATTTTTCCGACTAGAAACCTATACTTTTTTTGTTTAGATTCATAAAATAGAGTTCAATATGAAACCATAGCAATTTGATTCACTCAAAACGGATTTAAAATGAAGAAGTTATGGGTAAAACAAGATTGGATAATTTTTCTCATTTTAGCTACGTGAAAATTGGTAACAAATCTATTCCAACCATAACTTAATCAACTTGTATTATATATTATGTAATCTTGAGATACCATAGACACGTATACAATGTTTCGACCTATCATGTCGACACATCTATATATATTTCGGAACAACCATAGACACTCTATATGTGAATGTTGGAGTTAGCTATACAGGGTTGAGGTTGATTCCAAAATATATATAGTTTGAGTTGTGATCAATACTGAGATACGTATACACTGGGTCGTGGATTGATTCAAGATAATATTTATCGATTTATTTCTGTACATCTAACTGTGGACAACTAGTTGTAGGTTACTAACGAGGACAGCTGACTTAATAAACTTAAAACATCAAAATATATTAAAAGTGTTGTAAATATATTTTGAACATACTTTGATATATATGTATATATTGTTATAGGTTCGTGAATCAACCAGTGGCCAAGTCTTACTTCCCGACGAAGTAAAAATCTGTGAAAGTGAGTTATAGTCCCACTTTTAAAATCTAATATTTTTGGGATGAGAATACATGCAGGTTTTATAAATGATTTACAAAATAGACACAAGTACGTGAAACTACATTCTATGGTTGAATTATCGAAATTGAATATGCCCCTTTTTATTAAGTCTGGTAATCTAAGAATTTGGGAACAGACACCCTAATTGACGCGAATCCTAAAGATAGATCTATTGGGCCTAACAAACCCCATCCAAAGTACCGGATGCTTTAGTACTTCGAAATTTATATCATATCCGAAGGGTGTCCCGGAATGATGGGGATATTCTTATATATGCATCTTGTTATTGTCGGTTACCAGGTGTTCACCATATGAATGATTTTTATCTCTATGTATGGGATGTGTATTGAAATATGAAATCTTGTGGTCTATTATTATGATTTGATATATATAGGCTAAACCTATAACTCACCAACATTTTTGTTGACGTTTTAAGCATGTTTATTCTCAGGTGATTATTAAGAGCTTCCGCTGTCGCATACTTAAATAAGGACGAGATTTGGAGTCCATGCTTGTATGATATTGTGTAAAAACTGCATTCAAGAAACTTATTTTGTTGTAACATATTTGTATTGTAAACCATTATGTAATGGTCGTGTGTAGACATGATATTTTAGATTATCATTATTTGATAATCTACGTAAAGCTTTTTAAACCTTTATTGATGAAATAAAGGTTATGGTTTGTTTTAAAATGAATGCAGTCTTTGAAAAACGTCTCATATAGAGGTCAAAACCTCGCAACGAAATCAATTAATATGGAACGTTTTTAATCAATAAGAACGGGACATTTCAGGTATTAAGGCGGGGAAGTTTTGGAGGCCAATTGGACCGACAATATTTTGGGCTATATGAATCGTTAGAAACGAAGTTGTGTTTAATGGAGCATACACATGTTGGGCGGCCATAGTAGTTCAAATAAAAATCAAAGTGTTTTAATGGCTAGCGAAAATCATCGATTTTATGTATGGTCGATTTAGCCATGGAAGTTTATCTGAGTATATGGAAGCACAACTCCAACTGCTGTTTTTTTTTTTTTTTTTTTTTTTTTAATGTTCTCAACTTGTAAAAGTATGCGTTAATGGTTGATTTTTATAGTGGTAGTTTAATTATACTATTACCAAAGAGCCGATGACTTTGACGGTATCGAGGTCACCCTTACAACCTTGACGTTGAGTGTTCGAGTCCTGCTTAGGACATTTCATGATGTATATATTCGAGTTAGTATTAAGTGAATGTATGAGTTTTTTTTTTTTATTAAGTTTAATTATACTTTTGGGCTTTACAAGTGTGGACAAAGGAATTTGTAAGTCTAACTTGTATCACTTCTTTATACTAATTTTTAGTTTTTCACTGTTTTGTGAAAAAATTTCATGGAAATAGGTGGTTATTGAAAATGTACAATAAAAACATATATGTCTAAACTTGTAAATGATAACTCTTAGGATTGTCATTAACATTTTCATTATTATATTTCAAGTTTTTTGCCAAAAAAACAAAAAATTAAAGAGGCGTAAGATTCAAGGTGGCAAATTCTGATCGATTAAGATTTGTTACTTGTGGTTTTAGTTTATTTTCATTACAACAAATTAATCATTTATACACTTTTTAAAAGTGCGAACATTTTTGTAAAATTTTATACACGTATAAATGTGTGTAATTGTATTATATTTATAAAATGGAATATTATCATAGTTTCACACATAAATTGTTAGAAAATTTTCTTAGATTTTTTTATTGAATAACATTGGTGACTTTACAAATATGAATAAGAAAAAATAGTGGATGGACATTCTGATTAACAAACTCTATTTTATTATTATTTTTTTCTCTTCGGGTTGAAAAAAATGGACCTAGTCTTATTATTTTTTTAGCCAAAACAAACCTTCTCATTTTATGTATTTTATTTTTTATTTTGATAATATGTTTAATTTTAATTTTAATTTTAAAAAATTTAAATCATAAAATTTATTTATTGCATGAATCTCTTTAGTTTATTAATACATAAAGATTAAAAAAAAATTAAAAATAAGAGACATATTCAAATTTGACTCATAAATTTGACACATAAATTTAACACTCATCATAACACACCTTCAACACTAACATGTCACACTTAAATTTTTCCATTTCTTTCAAAAACCGTATTTTTGCCTCCATGTCGCATATAAATTCGATTATTAAACCCGAATTGCCAATTACTTATCTCAAACCACGAATGTATATGTATTTAGGTTATAGTATATATGTGTGTGTGTGTGTGTGTGTGTGTGTAACTATGCATATGTTTGTATCTATATATGTATGTATGTATCTAAGCGCATGTATTTCTATGTGTATGTATGTATGTATGTATGTCCGTATATGTACCTAGGTATATATATCTATGAAAGTATCTATATGTATATATGTTTAAGTATGGGTATTTATACATGCTTATGTGTGTATGTGTGTTGGGGGTGGGGGGGGGGGGGGGGGGGGGGGGGGGGTTGGGGCATTTATGCGCGTTTGTGTGTATGTGTGTATGGGTGGGTGTGTATTTTGGTTGTTTGTATTTCTACTTGAATTTACATGTCTCTGTGCACTATATTTTTTTTTTGAACAGCTATTGGGATCACCCGAGGGGGACTAAACCACATGTTGCGATCATCTCCCGTTTTGACTATGCCGATGCAGCGATAATAACTCCGCCCCCATCGCTGCCCGGGAGGAAACCTTGAAACCGATCCAAGGGCACGGCTAAGTAAAACCCCTCTCCCCTTTACCCCCAAATGATATGGGAAAGGTGTCATGGGTGGATATTTCATGGCAGAGATGAAATTGTGTTTTTAATATGTCGCCAACGGGGTCGAACTTCTGACCTCCCCTAAAGAAGGCATGCCACCAACCGCTGGCCTCTGTGCACTATATTATTCATGCTATATGTCCTATTGTTGTGTGTTAGTGCTATATGTGTCATTTTTTTATGACTACTTTGTATGGTTGCATCTTCCTAGACGCACATAACTCTGACATGTATGTATCATTTGCCCTCTCAATTTCGTTTTTATGAGCATTTCTGGTCGGTGGTCCTTTAGAAAGCAATCTGTTTGCTCTCGAGTAGAGGGATGAACGACCTTATTTAGTCACGGGTTCTATACCTGCGGGTGGAGTAGTGACTGTCTTCTCATCTAGGGTATGAGGAATGATTGTCTACACTCTACTTACCCTATATTCTATATTCGTGGGCTTGTTGTTTTTGTTGTTGTTGTTGTAAAGTTTTGACCAATTATTCCCATGATAACGAATTTTGCAACCTTGGTTTTTTATGATTTTGTGTTCTCAATTTCTCAAAATTTTGATAGATAATTACCAGAAATCTAGCAGCAACAAGCGACTCAGACCCCATGTGTCGAACCCACACAACCATGAAAATTGGGCAATAAACGGTTGTGGGTTCCACAGTTTTTATTTTTCCTTTTAGATTTTGTGTAAATTGACAGCAGCCTAATTAAACAGCCTGGAAAGAGCTGTGGGAGAGACTTCACTTCAAAAAAAGCTTCCAGCTTTCATCATCAATGTTTCATGAGGTTAACACTTAACACCATTTTACTGGTTTTCACTCTTTATTTCCAATGAGGTAATCATTGCTACTCAAAATTCAAGTTTTTTTGCCTCAAATATTTCATTTGTTCTGTTCAAAACCCTAGTATCTGTTTGTACAATTTATTAACATTGCTTTGAATATATCTTTTTGGTTCTTTTAATTTTTACACAATAACCCAATTACTTGTCTTTAGCTTAAAGCTTGAATCTTTTAGCTAAATTTAGGGATTTTAAGACTATAATGTCCAAGAATCTGAGTTTCTTGAAGTGGGTAGCTTGAGTTTTTTCTGTTAATCCTTTCACTAGCTAATTGGTTGCCTAAAGGTTTAATCTTTAAGTTCAAACCGTTATCAGTTTAGGGAATTAATTATTTAGATTACCAAGATAACTGTTCCTTAAATTGGGTTGCTTCAGTTATAGTGTATACAAGTATCAAATTGCATAAGAAATGAGTTTCTTGAAGTGGGGTACTTTAGTTTGTGCACTTTTTCTATCTGCATATGTTCATCAATCATCATCTGCTTCATTCACTCCTACTGATAGCTACTTAATTGCCTGTGGTTCTTCCAAAAATGTCACATATCTTGGTCAAACCTATGTCCCTGATTCACAGCAATCGTCCATGGTTTCTTTAAACAACCAAGAGAATACAAATGTAATTGATTCCAACACAATTGTACCTTTACCCATACTCCAGTCGGCTCGAGTATTCACTAAAACGGCCTCTTACGAGTTCAAAATCAAGAAACAGGGTAGGCATTGGGTCCGACTCTACTTTTACCCCATACCGAGCCACAACCTCACATCGGCTTCATTAACTGTGGTTACTGATAACTTTGTTCTCTTAAACAACTATAGTTTCAAAAGCTACAACGGGTCGGGTTATCTCTTTAAAGAATACTCTATCAACGTGACTTCGGATTCATTACTTTTAAGCTTTGTCCCTTCAAACAATTCAATTGCATTCATCAACGCAATTGAAGTTGTTTCTACCCCTGATGAATTGATCCCAAACGAGGCCCCATCAGTGTTCCCAGCCGCCACAATTAACGATCTTTCAAATCACGCCTTAGAAAGCATGTATCGTTTGAATATGGGCGGGCCTAAACTGACGCCTCAAAACGACACATTAGGAAGAACTTGGGAAAATGATGAGAAGTATCTTCATGTAAATGGGTCAGCTGCAAATGTGTCGATTAACCCATCGATGATAAAATATACCGAAAGTCTCACCCCCGAAATAGCGCCGAATTGGGTGTACGCATCAGCTGAAACAATGGGTGATGCTAACGTTGCTGATTTGGACTTCAATATCACATGGGTTCTTCCTGTTATTCAAGATTTTACTTATTTTATCCGCGTGCATTTTTGTGATATCGTGAGTGCTACTCTGAATACTCTTGTGTTTAATTTGTACATAAATGGTGAAATTGCATTACAAGATTTGGATTTGTCGAGTTTAACGGGTAACCTTGATGTGCCTCTCTACAAAGATTTTGTATGTAACTTGACCGGTGATCATAGTACTTTGACTATTAGTGTTGGTCCGGATAAGGTTGCTGAAGATGAAAACGTTGTTTTGAATGGTCTCGAAATCTTGAAAATTAGCAATGAAGCTAGAAGCTTAGATGGGGTTATTTCTATTGAAAATCTTGTTTTGATTCCAACAAAGAAGCATACAAATATGGTCTTGATTATTGGATTGGTCGTAGGTGTTTTGGTTGTTGTAATGATTTTAGGTTTATGTTATTGTTGTTTATTGGCGAAGAGTTCAAAAACGAGTCGACCAAAACCTTCATGGCTACCACTTCCGTTATACGGAAGCTCACTCACAAACACAAAAATTTCTACAACGTCTCAAAAAAGTGGGACCGCGAGTTGCATCTCGTTAACTTCGTGTCATCTTGGGAGAACTTTCACATTTCAAGAAATTATGGATGCAACAAACAAATTTGATGAGAATTTGCTACTTGGAGTTGGTGGTTTTGGGCGGGTTTTTAAAGGAACAATGGAAGACGGGACATGCGTAGCTGTTAAAAGAGGAAACCCGAGATCCGAACAAGGTCTCGCAGAATTTCGAACCGAGATCGAAATGTTATCGAAACTTCGACACCGTCATCTCGTTTCGCTAATCGGGTATTGTGATGAACGGTCCGAAATGATTCTTGTATATGAGTACATGGCGAACGGCCCGTTAAGAAGTCATCTTTACGGGACCGATCTTCCTTCGTTATCTTGGAAGCAACGGCTCGAGATTTGTATAGGAGCTGCAAGAGGTCTACATTATCTTCACACGGGTGCATCGCAGAGTATAATTCATCGGGATGTAAAAACTACTAACATTTTATTGGATGAAAACTTTGTAGCTAAAGTTGCTGACTTTGGGCTCTCGAAAGCGGGCCCGTCTCTCGACCAAACCCATGTCAGCACCGCTGTAAAGGGTAGTTTCGGGTATCTCGATCCTGAATATTTCAGAAGGCAACAGTTGACTGAAAAGTCAGACGTGTATTCTTTCGGGGTTGTTTTAATGGAAGTTGTCTGCACAAGACCTGCTTTGAATCCGGTTCTTCCAAGAGACCAAGTCAACATTGCTGAGTGGGCGATGACGTGGCAAAAAAACGGAATGTTGGATCAAATTATGGATAAAAATCTCGTCGGAAAAGTGAATCCCGCGTCGTTGAAAAAGTTTGGTGAAACTGCTGAAAAATGTTTGGCTGATTACGGGGTCGATCGTCCTTCAATGGGAGACGTTTTATGGAATTTGGAATACGCTTTGCAACTTGAAGAAACATCGTTGGCTTTATTGGAACCGGATGAAAATAGCACAAATCATATTCAGGGCATTGCGTTAGGTACAGTTGAGGCGTTTGAGAACAGTACTAGTATCGTTGACCAGGGTCAATCGCGCACGTGTGAAGATGGCACCAGTGCAGTGTTTTCTCAGCTTGTTAACCCTAAAGGAAGATGATTTAAAACGCTTATTTTAAGGTTGTGTATTGTTTTTTGTCTGTCAGTTATTTCTGTTGTACCTGTATTTCCATTTGTATTCATTCATTCAGTTAACAATATACATATATATAGGACAATGCATTATATTGTTTTCTTGAGCAAGAATCAGTTATGCAAAAGATGCTTAGCTCATTGGGATAAAAGAGATGCTTTTCTGCCCATTTTGTCCCATACAACCAAATATTCTACCTTGTTTAACTTTATTAGTTTTCATGTAAATAGAATATTACAAATTTTGGCTGTTAGCATGCTATATATGTATATTATGTGCTGCAACTCATTAAGATCGAGAGGTAAGAGATGAAGGAAGATAAAGCTGAATTGAAGGTTGGGGTGCCAATCGGAGACCTATGGAAGGCGATCTCAAGTGACTTAAGGCACACAATTCCTAAGGTACCATAAGGAGAAGATAGTAGAGGTTGATGAATCACTGCATAAGTTTGATATTAAAGTAGTGGAAGGAGGGCATTTGGATCACGGGTTCTGTTCATACACGACTGCATTCAAGTTACAGCAAGTAGCAGAATCGGAGACACACGTGGAAGTAAAGGTTTTGTACGAGACAAAGTTAGTAGAAGAAGAAGATAGTCGAATGCCAGGGGAGTCTGTAAAAGCATCAATCCATTACATCAAATGCCTCGAAAACCATCTGTTAGATGCTCCGTCCGTCATAAGTTAATCTTTTGTTTGTTGTTCTTCTGCATCATAAGGTTGTGTTTCAGTTTGGTATCAAACTATCAAAACCAAAGAAGCTATAATTTAATTATGTGTTCCATCTTCTATATTGTTTAGATTCGAATTGTGATGAGATCAAATGCAAAATCCAATAGTTAAAGTTAAATATGTATGTAATGATAATGATAATGATAATACTATTAATAAACAATATATAGGACAATTGCTTCATCATCAAAATTAACTAGGTCAAAAGATGCTTGCAGTTGCATTCATTAAATTAAGGGTAGATATTTTTATGTCTTCACATAACCAAGATATGAGTACTGGTCTATGGGATAATACTTTGATCACTAACACTGCATTTATCCATGTTAATATTTGTATTTTAAGTATAATATAATTATTAAGTTTCACATAAAACTAACTACATAACAAATTTGAAAGTGCCATTATATTATAGACAACACATATATAAACATTACATACAGAGAAGTACTACAGTTCATTCCGTACCAGCTTCAACTTAAAACAAAGAAACTGCAAAAGGTGAAAATTATATACTACAATCTAATATAGAGTAGTTGTACATCGATACGTACTTTACAATTCCGAAATCAGGCTCTTTTCATAATCGTGACCGAATGAAAACCTTTTTGACATCAGTTTTCTCTGTAGCAGCAGAGTTTTCATTTGATTCAGCTGGCTCCTTACGAGGATTGAAGTCTTTAGCACATAAGATTGAATCTTCATCATCATAAAGACGTATAAAATGCAAATCCTCCTCCATTTTCAGTCTAGACCTGGCAAACGGGTCGAGATGGGTCGGGTTGGGTCAAAGATCAAATGGGTTTGGGTCGAAACGGGTCATGGGTCGAAACGGGTCGAAATTAAAATGGGTCAAACGGGTTGGGTCAGACCCGGGTCGGGTTGGGTCAAGACCCGGGTCGGTTGGGTCGAGCTAGTAAAATTGTTTTTTTTTTGTCTTTTTTGATGTTACATCCTTGATATTGTTTTTGTCTTTTCTTTTTGTCCAGATAATTTCTCAACAAGTGGTATAACAGGCGAGTGATCCATCTTGGGTTTAGAAACACAAGTGGGAGTATTAATATTAATATTGCATTCTATTAGTCAAATTGAATTTAGTAAACGTTTGTGTTCTTGTATTCATCTCAATAGTTGTTGGTTGCTTTAGGAAAGTAAGGATAACGGTTGCATTTAATAGTGTGTACTGTTAAAGACTGAAATTACAAAAAACAAACAAACTATTAGTGATCGACTGAAGCGATGTCTATCTGTTGAGGAATAAAGTAGGAGCTAACAGTTTATAAATTGTCATATAACAAGAATAATATACATTATACACAACTGAATAAATTGTCATATAACAAGAGTGATAACATTTAACAATACACAATGTATAACAATACACTGTGCGGAGGGGGTATAACTCGAAAATTCAAAACTTTCTTTCTTAAAACCCAACTCTCATCAACATAATGTGCAGTCAATGCCATGTAACCATCACTAGTAATGGAAGTCCACATATCCGAAGTAAAACAAATTCTACTTTTTATGCTCTCTAGCTCATGTTTAAGAGTCATCTTTTCTCTCTCATAAATCTTTATAACATCCGCCTTTGCCGTGTGTAACAACCCAACTTTTTCCGTTACTTTAGTTAACTGTCCGTTAGTTAGTTAATGGAACTTACGTGAATTTTTTTTTGTATTTAAAGAAATTAAATGCGTACTTGATCCTTAGTGGATTACTTGAATTAATATGTTATATTAATTAGTAAATTTAATTCGGTTGACGAATTAAACTAGAAACGACACGATTAAAGTTAATCGCCTAGAAAACTTTTCAGTTAACGGAACTCAGAAAAACGATAGAATAATTATTGTTAATAATTATTGAACTTACGAAAAAAATTTAATTTATTATTTACTTAATGAATTAAACACGGTGATTTTGTTTCAACGACTAGTTAATGTTCCGGAGATTCGGTACGGTTAACGGCACTCGAAACGAACCACACGCGAACGAGCTTTTTCACAAAACGAGTCCGAGACCCGAGCCCGAGGCCACATGGCCGTGACCTCATACATCATATCCTAAAATATCTCATATTAGTCAAAAGAGGGTGGCCATTATATCTTAAAATATCTTATATTAGTCAAAAGAAGGTGGCCATTATATAATAAAATATCTTATATTAGTCAAAAAGAGGAGGCCATTAGTAGATAATCCCATAATTTTTTTTAGACATGTGCATCACCTTTTACATGTAAAACTAGTAATCAGAAAATAAAGAGTTAAATGGTGCATCATATCTCATGAATACTCACCATCATCGATCATCTTTTCTTCAAGAACACCCTCGATGTTTGCTTGATCGTTAAATTGATCGCATATCTGTGTTCCTCTCGACGAGCCCTACGTATCTATACCAACAATTGTATGATTAGGGTAAGATCTAAAAACTCTATTTTTCCAGATTTAATTATTTATCATATGATTTAGATGTTCTATTGCTCAATTGGTCGCATTTGTACATGTATTTAGTCGTTATATTGTCCGAATTACGAGTTAGGGTTTAATCACGAATTGTATTTCTATGCTACTGATTTTGTGACTTTTTTTTCTATAATTGAAAAGTGTTTATATGGATAGCTATCGAAAAACTATTGATTTTAGGCTTTGGATTCGCTTGATTTCGTTTCCGGATGATCAAGTTATGTCCATTTGAAATTAACGTTGTGTTTTTGTTGTGTAATCAGAAATCTGGGTTTGATAGACCACGAATTGGCTTGTAAAACTTATACCACTGGAAACATAATTTAAAAACACACACTTTAGACTAGGATATCATGTCGTTTGCTCATGTGAAACCCGAGTTATGCTTGAATTAGTGTAAAAGTAGTTTTATACAGCTCTTGCATGAAAACGACCTTGTATAATAAGATGTATTAACTTCTGTGATTAAATCTTTGCATATTTGAAATCTACTCAAAAAGTACTTCATCTTTCATGTAGATATCATAGGCTAATTGTATCTATATCTTTGGATAATCGCGTGCCAATGTGACTAGCGAGACTAGAATCGAATCTGTAAATTGCTCCCTGTTTTATACTCTGAGGATTGTGTTTATTGAATGAGCATGTAAGCTTCTGGAATATGAATTTTAACATGATATGTGACTTATTTTTAGTTTATATCAATCTCTTAAACCTTATGCATTGGGCACAATAGAGCCATACTTTATGTAAATTCTGATTGAGCTGAAAAACCGAATATTCAACTTGCATGAATAAACTGTACAAATTGGCTAAACCAAAATTACTAGATTTTTGATATGTGTTAGTTTAACTTGTTTGTGAACTATGTCCACTGGTCTTGAATCACTTGCATGTTCCTAACTCCGGTTATAGCCGAAACCAAATCAGTGCGCGGTCAGAAACTGACTTGGTGAACCCCAAATGTACCCCTTCTGATTTCTGACTTTTAATTATCGTATGAGACCCTAGCCGGACTTTTTGGAATAGATTTTAAGTATATTTATGATCTGGAGTTTTCCATGTTTGCATGAATTATGTACCATGAGATAATATGCTAAGTATGCTACGTGTTCATGAATTTTGTGCACAACGATAAACTGAAATTGTGAAAATGATTATTCATGACCTGAAACGTGTTGTTTGACTTAGGTTTGACATGTTGATCCATATTTGACATGAACCAACTAATGTTGACTTTAGTTGACTACTTTGACCAAGTTTGACTTTCGGTTTGACTTCAGTTGACTTTATTTGACTTGCATGAATTAGTTGACTGTATGTTGACTTCTACTTTGAAACGCGTCGAGTCAAGCAATAAGACAACTTATACTATGAAACCACATTTTTTTAGGACATATTTATTGACCAACCTATATACGTATACTTAGGTTGCATTACTCGGCTATAAACCGTACAAGTAAATTGTCCACTTTTCATTCCGAGCTTTATTCAAGGTGAGTCTACAGTCCCGCTTTTTACATGTTTTCAGGGATGAGAATACACGCTGTTATACTTACATTATCAAATGCTTTTTTTATTGACACGAGTACTATATCTGCATATTGAGTTTGTACACAAAGCCTCTAGCTTGAATACTTTAAATACCATCGATGTAGGCACAATTTAGATGGACGGATCCGTTAGGTTGACAACCTCACCCACTATAAAAACTGTGGTGCATTTACTTTGAACATAATACATTCGTACAAGTGTATAACATTTTTATGAGGTGAAGGCGGGTATAGTGGATTCTATACTCGGGTCATTGCTAGTATTCAGGTGCTCATAGATTATGCAAACGTTTCGCAACTTGGAGTTGTACTTGTAAAATCTCGTGGTCAAGGAACTTAAACTATTTTCTGATAACTGTTTTTAGATACTATACAACGTTATTTAAAATTGTGGTTTACGAACAAATGAAATAAAACTTGACATGGTATTGTCTACGAATATTTGAAACTTGACATGGTATTGTCTACAAATGATTGAAACTTCACATGGTAGTGTCAACAAACTTTTGAAATGGGACACAGAGTTGTCTACAAACTTTTAACATTGAACCTTGGTGGTCTTCCACTAATAACCGTTTTCGAAATGTATTTCTTAAACATACTGTATTGTTTACCTAAAACCTGTAGATTCACTCAACATTGTTGTTGATCCATTTTGCGTGTTTTATTCTCAGGTATTAATTGCTTCCGCTGTAGAATATTGCTGTCACGTAGAAGTCAAGCCAAGCACTGGGACCAGAGTTAACATTCCGTTAAAGGGATTTTTGACGGGGTGTTACATTTGGTATCAGAGCTTTAGCTATAGGGAACTAGGATACATTAGTGTGTCTAACCGTAGGACGCATTAGTGAAGTCTAGTCTATAGCCGTGTGTCTTGGACGACTTTTATGCACCGTACTTACACTGTATGTGTCACTATGCTACATGTAGAGCTACACATTACATCACGTACATATACACCTTACACTCATATGATATGGAATTGAACTGAACATCATACAACAAAACACATACGTACACGTGACGCGAGATTTAACTAAATTAAGTTGATTACGCCATCTTGAACTTATGGAGTGATGTCGAATGGAAATGTGAGATAGCGTAATGTAATGACCGGGATTACATTACGGTAACTCATATAGAAGTTCCGACACCGCAAAATAAGGAATTGGGAGCGAGTCAAGTAGGTTACTTGGATAAACAACGTTTAGAACAAACCGTGTAATCTCAAATGCAAGTAGAAACTTACACTATGCGAACTAATTGTTATTATAACTTATAAGTAACTTGTAATCATGACACAACTCTTCACTGCTCGACACCATCCGTTCCCACCGACCACTACTTGTCACAATAAAGACACTACTTGGACACACTCGTCATCTTATACCACTACCCAGTACTGTTTATCACTGCTAACTACTACTCAACACCGCCTCTCACTACTAGTCGCGACCGATCACTACTTCTCACTGCTTATCATTTTTGATCCACCGACATCTTACTACAATTATTGCACCGATTATATATAGACTAATCCTGTCGCTATCATACTTATTATATTAGATTTTGTCTGATATATTTCCTAAATTTCCTCCGTAAATTACGGAAATCTTTTTGCTATATACACGTATTCAAGGAGACGAATATATCATCCAACATTCAATTCATATCAAACCCTATTCCAAACACATAATATGGATTTCTTATCTGATTCCTCGAACTCCATGGACAGCGTAACCGGAACGAATGAACCTATTAGCCATCATCTTTTCTGGATGAATTGGGGGTGGGTTCGTAGTCGACTTAATCAATGGAGGCGAGAAGAAGGCGATCCCTTCCACCAACCGAATTCACCTATTGGTGAAGAACCTGAAGCACTTACCGGCGAACCAGTTCGGAATACTACTTTCACCCTCATTTCCAGAATATCCCGTCACGAATATATAATATCTAGAATTATAGATCTTATTCATCCACTCGTCCGAACTGCCAATCATCCCGGAATAGTGGAAGAAGTCAACGAGCTTCGCGCTCGAGTAGTGGCTCTGGAGAATATGGTGCGAAATCTAAGAGCATCAGCAGCACCAGCAGCATAACCAGCACCACCAGTACCATCAACATCACCACCAACAGCATCAGCTTCACCAACAACAACATCCGCATCCCACACCTCAACATCACACTCGGTACTTCGGATATCAACATCATACGCCCCATAGATACCAAGGAATATTATTAATTGTGAGTTAAGATGTATTGACTCATTCTTCCTTGAAAAAAAAATATATATGTATACTTTATATAAATATATGGTTTGGAACAATAATAAATCTTTTCGTACTAAGCTATTACGTGTGAATCTTAACTAGTATGTGCTACTTGGTTAAATCATATCATTAATATACTATGATGTACATCCTTCGTTAATGACGTAACAATCATTAATCACTGCTTCAGCACAATAAACTCCATTTCATAATAAACTAAGTGTATTATTCAAATACATGTTTGATTTTTCACTTCTATTTTCGATGTACTCGAAACTTTCTAGAAAACATTATTCGTGCCTTGTA
Source organism: Rutidosis leptorrhynchoides (assembly GCF_046630445.1). Taxonomy (NCBI): domain Eukaryota; kingdom Viridiplantae; phylum Streptophyta; class Magnoliopsida; order Asterales; family Asteraceae; genus Rutidosis; species Rutidosis leptorrhynchoides. Next base: position 13,378,647 of record NC_092339.1, read on the forward strand.
AATTTCACAAGAACTCCACGAGCATCAATATCATATACCGAGGTATATCAATAAACAATGAACGATGAAGTATTGATTCATAACTTCATTAGCGAAATATTTCGCGACAACTATGAAATCTCTAAGGCTTTGGAGATTATCTTCAACCGTAAATCAAATGAGTTTAATATTATATTAACTCATTAAATCCATGATTACATCTGAAGAATATATACGAATATATATCTTCATAAAGATTGTAATTAAAAACCCTTCTGTAGAAACTGTAAATTGTAAAAATATTTAACGGGTAGGTAAAACCCGAGAAATATTTATATCTCACATTAATATGTTACATTATACATTCTTCAAATTCTGATTCAATAATCAGTAACTATACAAATTACACTCACAAGATATGTGTATCCGTTCACTAAAGAACAACTACTACATATTCTGATTTTGACGTATCGGAATCTAAGTAAAGCTTTAGCAAGTGTTATCTTCCTAAAGATCACTACATTCATGAATTATATTCATTTGTATTCTATGATGAATTATCACATCAAACCATCGAAATTATCATTCATTACTTTTAAAATCAACAACGCCTATTCGTCAACCATTAGATCCGTTAACGATTACAATCAGCGTTTAATCATCTAAAAATAAAATCTCTTGAAACCATCTCGGATTGATAACCAACGATTCAGATTCGTTAACCTTGAGAATGCTGACGAAGCAGCAAAAGCTATAGATGGTCTTAATGGCCAAAAGTTTGATGATAAAGAATAACGTATTGAAAAAGTTCAGATTTGGAACTGAAAAACGGATTGAGCTAACCATGAAGGAGACCAAGGACAAATACAAGGACCAAACCTTATATTCAAAGAATCCAGGTAATTCTGGATCCGATGATATCTTTAGAGAATATCTTGCTCCGAAGTCAAGCTGAATTTCTAATGGAAGATGATGATTCACAGACCTTACAATCATCATGAACCATGTTACATAACTCTTTCATTCTATTTAACTACTAAACATATCAAGGAAATATATTTCTTGATGATTCAGTCTTTTTCGAATATTCTGGTAATTTGACAAATCAAATCGTGCTATTACCTTTCCTTTCTACATTGTATATTATGATCATTCGAAACTCCATACCTACGAATTCTGGACTATTACTTGCTTGATTTAAAGTCGAGAAGAGAAAACAAGGTGAAAACGGATACTATGACGATGAACAGCGAATGTTTTTGCATCATCATCGGCTATTGATCCGTATTATTTGACCATGTATAGAAGAACAAGTTGAAGATCTTCTTGGATAAAAAGCATGAGTCTTCGAAAAATAGGTCAGAATATAAAAGATAACAAACATGGAAGATCATAAACCATTTATATCAATAAGTATTGAAAAACAGAGGAGTGGTAGAATTAAAAATACTGTCACCCCTAGAGCATTATAGAAGAACAGAGATTCTTCTGGTGGTAGACTAAAAAGAAGAATGACTGTATACACAGTCAAAATAGTAACGAAAATCAAGAGCGGATGAAGCATCTTCACAAAATTTTCGAAAATAGAATCTTGAAAGTAAGAAGATTGAGGTTGAGAAAATAAGGCCGCAGTGATTAATTTATATCAGAACTTTTTACCATAGCAACGCGTCAGCCGATTAAGATAATCGTATTAAATTAAAAAGAAAAGGATTCTAATTTCCTTAATTACCGGGATTCAAATCTCACAGATTTCAAACGATTATATTCAAATCCCTTGAATTTAGGAGAATCAATAGTGATTACATTGAAAAGTCAAGGCGGATAACTATTACTTCAATACATCCATTAGTGACATATTCAGTCGTATTTTTACATGTAACTGAATCATTTCATTCATATTCTTGATGATAAGAAATTCTATACACTTAACTGGTATTCATTACGAAATCGAACGGACCTTAGAAGTCCATCCGTATAGAGATCTCGAAAGATTAGTTAATCTTATCATATTATTTGACGAAACAATCGTATATGACCAAATTCTTTTATTAAAAGAATCTATGAAGGCTTACGTCTGGAAAGACAAACTATTCAAGCCAAGTATGAACTTTATTTGCAAACTTCGTTATAGAATTCAAGCTCACGTTGAAACGTGGATTTCTAATGATACAAAAATATTTTATTTTCATCAATAACTGCCATCATCCAAATTTCGGGACGAAATTTCAATAACGGTGAGGTAATGTAACAACCTAACTTTTTCCGTTACTTTAGTTAACTGTCCGTTAGTTAGTTAATGGAACTTACGTGAATTTTTTTTTGTATTTAAAGAAATTAAATGCGTACTTGATCCTTAGTGGATTACTTGAATTAATATGTTATATTAATTAGTAAACTTAATTCGGTTGACGAATTAAACTAGAAACGACACGATTAAAGTTAATCGCCTAGAAAACTTTTCAGTTAACGGAACTCAGAAAAACGATAGAATAATTATCGTTAATAATTATTGAACTTACGAAAGAAATTTAATTTATTATTTACTTAATGAATTAAACACGGTGATTTTGTTTCAACGACTAGTTAATGTTCCGGAGATTCGGTACGGTTAACGGCACTCGAAACGAACCACACGCGAACGAGCTTTTACACAAAACAAGCCCGAGACCCGAGCCCGAGGCCACATGGCCGTGACCTCATACATCATATCCTAAAATATCTCATATTAGTCAAAAGAAGGTGGCCATTATATCTTAAAATATCTTATATTAGTCAAAAGAAGGTGACCATTATATCATAAAATATCTTATATTAGTCAAAAAGAGGAGGCCATTAGTAGATAATCCCATAAATTTTTTTAGACATGTGCATCACTTTTTACATTTAAAACTAGTAATCAGAAAATAAAGAGTTAAATGGTGCATCATATCTCATGAATACTCACCATCATCGATCATCTTTTCTTCAAGAACACCCTCGATGTTTGCTTGATCGTTAAATTGATCGCATATCTGTGTTCCTCTCGACGAGCCCTACGTATATATACCAACAATTGTATGATTAGGGTAAGATCTAAAAACTCTATTTTTCCAGATTTAATTGTTTATCATATGATTTAGATGTTCTATTGCTCAATTGGTCGCATTTGTACATGTATTTAGTCGTTATATTGTCCGAATTACGAGTTAGGGTTTAATCACGAATTGTATTTCTTTGCTACTGATTTTGTGACTTTTTTTCTTTAATTGTAAAGTGTTTATATGGATAGCTATCGAAAAACTATTGAATTTAGGCTTTGGATTCGCTTGATTTCGTTTCCGGATGATCAAGTTATGTCCATTTGAAATTAATGTTGTGTTTTTGTTGTGTAATCAGAAATCTGAGTTTGATAGACCACGAATTGGATTGTGAAACTTATACTTCTGGAAAGATAATTTAAAAATACACACTTTAGACTAGGATATCATGTCGTTTGCTCATGTGAAACCCGAGTTATGCTTGAATTAGTGTAAAAGTAGTTTTATACAGCTCCTGCATGAAAACGACCTTGTATAATAAGATGTGTTAACTTCTGTGATTAAATCTTTGCATACTTGAAATCTAATCAAAAATTACTTCATCTTTCATGTAGATATCATAGGATAATTGTATCTATATCTTTGGATAATCGCGTGCCAATGTGACTAGCGAGACTAGAATCTAATCTGTAAATTGCTCCCTGTTTTATACTCTGAGGATTGTGTTTATTGAATGAGCATGTAAGCTTCTGGAATATGAATTTTAACATGATATGTGACTTATTTTTAGTTTATATCAATCTCTTAAACCTTATGCATTGGGCACAATAGAGCCATACTTTATGTAAATTCTGATTGAGCTGAAAAACCGAATATTCAACTTGCATGAATAAACTGTACAAATTGGCTAAACCAAAATTACTAGATTTTTGATATGTGTTAGTTTAACTTGTTTGTGAACTATGTCCACTGGTATTGTATCAATTGCATGTTCCTAACTCCGGTTATAGCCGAAACCAAATCAGTGCGCGGTCAGAAACTGACTTGGTGAACCCCAAATGTACCCCTTCTGATTTCTGACTTTTAATTATCGTATGAGACCCTAGACGGACTTTTTGGAATCGATTTTAAGTATATTTACGATCTGGAGTTTTCCATGTTTGCATGAATTATGTACCATGAGATAATATGCTAAGTATGCTACGTGTTCATGAATTTTGTGCACAACGATAAACTGAAATTGTGAAAATGATTATTCATGACCTGAAACGTGTTGTTTGACTTAGGTTTGACATGTTGACCCATATTTGACATGAACCAACTGATGTTGACTTTAGTTGACTACTTTGACCAAGTTTGACTTTTGGTTTGACTTCGGTTGACTTTGTTTGACTTGCATGAATTAGTTGACTGTATGTTGACTTCTACTTTGAAACGCGTCGAGTCAAGCAATAAGACAACTTATACTATGAAACCACATTTTTTTAGGACATATTTATTGACCAACCTATATACGTATACTTAGGTTGCATTACTCGGCTATAAACCGTACAAGTAAATTGTCCACTTTTCATTCCGAGCTTTATTCAAGGTGAGTCTACAGTCCCGCTTTTTACATGTTTTCAGGGATGAGAATACACGCTGTTATACTTACATTATCAAATGCTTTTTTTATTGACACGAGTACTATATCTGCATATTGAGTTTGTACACAAAGCCTCTAGCTTGAATACTTTAAATACCATCGGTGTAGGCACAATTTAGATGGACGGATCCGTTAGGTTGACAACCTCACCCGCTATAAAAACTGTGGTGCATTTACTTTGAACATAATACATTCGTACAAGTGTATAACATTTTTATGAGGTAAAGGCGGGTATAGTGGATTCTATACTCGGGTCATTGCTAGTATTCAGGTGCTCATAGATTATGCAAACGTTTCGCAACTTGGAGTTGTACTTGTAAAATCTCGTGGTCAAGGAACTTAAACTATTTTCTGATAACTGTTTTTAGATACTATACAACGTTATTTAAAATTGTGGTTTACGAACAAATGAAATAAAACTTGACATGGTATTGTCTACGAATATTTGAAACTTGACATGGTATTGTCTATAAATGATTGAAACTTCACATGGTAGTGTCAACAAACTTTTGAAATGGGACACAGAGTTGTCTACAAACTTTTAACATTGAACCTTGGTGGTCTTCCCCTAATAACCGTTTTCGAAATGTATTTCTTAAACATACTGGATTGTTTACCTAAAACCTGTAGATTCACTCAACATTGTTGTGATGACCCGAAAAATTTCGACTAATTTAAACCAATTCTCTATATGATTTATTATTTTGGCACGTTAAACAAAGTCTGTTAGATTGAGTCTCAAAATTTTAGAACTGTTTCATATATACAATTACCTTTGACTACTCTCAACGATTCATGAACAATTATATGTATGTATATATATATATATATATATATATGTACAAGTAAAAACGACTTTCCTACAGTAAAACCCTAGTTGCTACAGTAAAAATTACTTTGCTACAGTAAAACACTATTTGCTACAGTAAAACACTATTTGCTACAGTGAAACCGTATTTTGCTACAGTGAACACTATTTGATGTCGACGAACTAGCAAACAAAAACGGAAAAGGCGGCCATGCGATCGCATGGCAAAAACACTGAAAACTCATGCGATCGCATGAGCTACAGTAAATCGAAAAGTAATATAAATACGCAGTTTGTTCGACGAAGTTTTTCACATTAACTCTCAATATTTATATTTATATTATAATTATAATTTTAAATTTAAGTTTAATAATAATAAGGTATATACGAGGGTGTTTTTAATTCGGGTTTCAAACCGCTTTAAGCTAAGGAAATATTAGGTATTATTCGGGGTATTGTTCTTGAATCCAAGGCCAACCATACAGTCGTCTACCATCATTACGTCTACGCAATTTGCCTACAATATTGAATCGCAATATTGAACTGTGAGTTTATAGTCTCCCTTTTTAAATACTTTAAATATTTTTGGGCTGAGAATACATGCAATTTATTTTAAACGCGATAAGACACAAGTACATACTAAATTCTACACTGAGTTAAACCGAAAATCCCTTAGCTTTGGTAACTAGTAGCTGCCAGTACATAGGATATGGACTGGTGGGCGCGAATAATTGTATATGGATCCATAGGGCTTGACATCCCCGTCCGAGCTAGAGCGCTAGCCTTTTAACGGACGTATGTTATTTGAGTTTAAGACACGTTGGTTTGCGTGTATTAAAACGAATGGGGTAATTATCACTATAGCGTTAAGTTTAGTTACCAGGGTGCTCTGTTACGTAGAATCTATTGATAAACTTTTGATGAAATCTTGTGGTCTATCTTTATATATGTTTATGACTCGAGCAATTAAACCTATAACTCACCAACATTCGTGTTGACTTTTTAGCATGTTTTATTCTCAGGTCCTTAGAATGTTTCCGCTGTGATGTGCTTGTTGCCTGCATGGAGTCTCTCATGCTTTGTACAAAGTTTATTGCATTCAAAATAAAACTGCGTTGTGTAATAAATAATTGGACTGTGATGTCAACCTGTAAATTTAAGACTTATGTATTTCGGGGTTTTGCTTATACCTAAGCACTTGCCCACATGTTTATAACTTTCTATGTTTAGAAAGTCACTTATTTTAATGAATGCAATATTTTATCAAAACGTATCATATAGAGGTCAAAACCTCACTGTGGAATCAATGATTAACATGCCGCGTCAATAGCGATTTTGACGGGTCGTTACAGTTGGTATCCGAACTTGAGGTCATAGGGAACCAGAAATTACATTAGTGTGTTTAACTGAAATTGTTAGGATGCATTAGTGAGTCTGGACTATGACCATATTTGTTTTTGCTGATTTTTGCTTATCATTTGGTCAAAAACATTATATGTAATATATTTATATGCTAATGTAATTGTTGTTTCAATTATGTGATAGATGACTTCTTCTAATCCTATCATTTTGTACGACTCGGAATCGGACACTGAATCTATTCTATCCACAACTGAAAAGGGCGTTCCAATACCTATTAAAGAAGAAATTGTGTTAGCCGGGGAATCTCAACTCCCGGTAAACCCAGAGGAGGTTCCAGCTCCACCCAACTCCAGTTTTCCGGAGCCACAGTATCGTTGGCATGGACCCATGATCCCTGGAGTAAACGAGGATCGTCCATTTCTAAACAAATATGGACATTGGTCCAGATATACCGCCGATGGGCGGGTTGTGCCGATTACGCCTGGCAGATTTCGGTTCATGACCACCGGTACATATTCTCGCAGTTCGTCATCATATTCTCCTACACATGACTCAGATAGTTCGTCATCAGACGAAATCAGTAAGGAGGAGGATTTCGCTAATGAAATAAAAGAGATCACTAAGGAGAAATTCCAACTTGCTATAGATAATAAAAACAACCACAATAATAAAAAGTCCTTAATTATTAAAAAGGAACATGACCATTCGATCCGTAACCACCCTTATTGTATTAAACCCACTGAGGCAACGGGTACCTCAAAACCCCAACCAAAAATAAAATACACTGCCAGAATGTCTGTCGGACCATGTGCACACAAACAATTGGCAGAGAGAACCAAATGGGAAGAAGTTTCTGATAGTTCTGAATAAACGACCTCGCAACCATAAATCTTTCATGCGCTATTCTATTGCTTATGTGTGCTACTCTATCTTGTTATGTAAAATAAGCATATGTAAAATATCAGTATTGTATGGTATTGTATTATTTTGGTTTATTAATAATAAATGCATGGAATGATTATTTGTATTATTACTACTTCTTATTATTATTATTACATAATAATGTAGTAACTCGCTATAATTTTTCATAGTGGAATATTATTAGGATTTTAGTAGTTAATTCCTTGTACTAGCTATTATGTATGAACTTAACGGGTAGGTAATACCCTAGAAATAATTATAAAATGCTAATAAGAAGAAAAGGCTTTTATAATAATCGGTTCATATTATTAATATGCTACGATTAACTATTGACAACTCATTTTACCTATAATATTCTATATGATTAAATTATATCTGTTGTGTTTATTGAAGAAACATGTCTCAAATGTCGGATGCTGAGTTTGAGCAACTAGTCGAGAAACGTGTGAATGAAAGAATTGCTGCAGCCGAGGCAGCAAAAGCAACAGCCGAAGCAGCAGCCAAAGCAGCAGCCGTAAACACAAACTCACGAAACGGATGCTCATACAAAACTTTTCAAGGATGCAAACCACAGACGTTTAGTGGAACCGAGGGACCAGTCGGTTTAACCCGATGGTTTGAAAAGATGGAGTCCGTTTTCAAAATCAGTAATTGTGCGAACGGAGACAAGTCAAAGTATGCTTCGTGTACGTTGTAAGACGGTGCACTTACTTGGTGGAACAATTATGCTAAAGCAGAAGGAATAGATAGCATATGATATCTCTTGGGAAGAACTGAAAAAGATGCTAATCGAGGAGTACTGTCCTCGAAACGAGATCAGAAAAATGGAATCTGAGTTACGTAATCTGTAGGTTATCGGCGCGAATCTCAATAACTATGAAAAGCGTTTCATGGAACTAGCCTTGTTGTGTCCCGAATTGGTGCCAAACGAGAAACGAAAGATAGAAATGTATATTGACGGTTTATCGATCAATATCAAAGGAAATGTTACATCGTCCAAACCAAATACGATGCAGGAAGCCATGACAATGGCACACCAACTCATGCACCAGATCACAGAGAGTTCGATTAAGGCACCAATTACCGAAGTCAAGACAACTGAAGGAAAGAGGAAATGGGAAGACTATAAGGGCAAAAGTACTCACCTAAAGAAACAAGAAACTTTTAAAGGTAAACAAGATGGGGCAACTGCAAGTCCAAACTATAAGGGATCTCATCTGTTCTGCAAAAGGTGTTACACACATCATGCAGGCTATTGCCAAGTGGTCTGTGATAAGTGCAACAAGAAAGGACATGTTGAAATGTCCCGTTCTTATTGATTAAAAACGTTCCATATTAATTGATTTCGTTGCGAGGTTTTGACCTCTATATGAGACGTTTTTCAAAGACTGCATTCATTTTTAAAACAAACCATAACAATAAAGGTTTAAAAAGCTTTACGTAGATTATCAAATAATGATAATCTAAAATATCCTGTTTACACACGACCATTACATAATGGTTTACAATACAAATATGTTACATCGAAATCAGTTTCTTGAATGCAGTTTTTACACAATATCATACAAACATGGACTCCAAATCTTGTCCTTATTTTAGTATGCAACAGCGGAAGCTCTTAATATTCACCTGAGAATAAACATGCTTTAAACGTCAACAAAAATGTTGGTGAGTTATAGGTTTAACCTATATATATCAAATCGTAACAATAGACCACAAGATTTCATATTTCAATACACATCCCATACATAGAGATAAAAATCATTCATATGGTGAACACCTGGTAACCGACAATAACAAGATGCATATATAAGAATATCCCCATCATTCCGGGACACCCTTCGGATATGATATAAATTTCGAAGTACTAAAGCATCCGGTACTTTGGATGGGGTTTGTTAGGCCCAATAGATCTATCTTTAGGATTCGCGTCAATTAGGGTGTCTGTTCCCTAATTCTTAGATTACCAGACTTAATAAAAAGGGGCATATTCGATTTCGATAATTCAATCATAGAATGTAGTTTCACGTACTTGTGTCTATTTTGTAAATCATTTATAAAACCTGCATGTATTCTCATCCCAAAAATATTAGATTTTAAAAGTGGGACTATAACTCACTTTCACAGATTTTTACTTCGTCGGGAAGTAAGACTTGGCCACTGTTGATTCACGAACCTATAACAATATATACATATATATTAAAGTATGTTCAAAATATATTTACAACACTTTTAATATATTTTGATGTTTTAAGTTTATTAAGTCAGCTGTCCTCGTTAGTAACCTATAACTAGTTGTCCACAGTTAGATGTACAGAAATAAATCGATAAATATTATCTTGAATCAATCCATGACCCAGTGTATACGTATCTCAGTATTGATCACAACTCAAACTATATATATTTTGGAATCAACCTCAACCCTGTATAGCTAACTCCAACATTCACATATAGAGTGTCTATGGTTGTTCCGAAATATATATAGATGTGTCGACATGATAGGTCGAAACATTGTATACGTGTCTATGGTATCTCAAGATTACATAATATACAATACAAGTTGATTAAGTTATGGTTGGAATAGATTTGTTACCAATTTTCACGTAGCTAAAATGAGAAAAATTATCCAATCTTGTTTTACCCATAACTTCTTCATTTTAAATCCGTTTTGAGTGAATCAAATTGCTATGGTTTCATATTGAACTCTATTTTATGAATCTAAACAGAAAAAGTATAGGTTTATAGTCGGAAAAATAAGTTACAAGTCGTTTTTGTAAAGGTAGTCATTTCAGTCGAAAGAACGACGTCTAGATGACCATTTTAGAAAACATACTTCCACTTTGAGTTTAACCATAATTTTTGGATATAGTTTCATGTTCATATTAAAAATCATTTTCTCAGAATAACAACTTTTAAATCAAAGTTTATCATAGTTTTTAATTAACTAACCCAAAACAGCCCGCGGTGTTACTACGACGGCGTAAATCCGGTTTTACGGTGTTTTTCGTGTTTCCAGGTTTTAAATCATTAAGTTAGCATATCATATAGATATAGAACATGTGTTTAGTTGATTTTAAAAGTCAAGTTAGAAGGATTAACTTTTGTTTGCGAACAAGTTTAGAATTAACTAAACTATGTTCTAGTGATTACAAGTTTAAACCTTCGAATAAGATAGCTTTATATGTATGAATCGAATGATGTTATGAACATCATTACTACCTTAATTTCCTTGGATAAACCTACTGGAAAAGAGAAAAATGGATCTAGCTTCAATGGATCCTTGGATGGCTCGAAGTTCTTGAAGCAGAATCATGACACGAAAACAAGTTCAAGTAAGATCATCACTTGAAATAAGATTGTTATAGTTATAGAAATTGAACCAAAGTTTGAATATGATTATTACCTTGTATTAGAATGATAACCTACTGTAAGAAACAAAGATTTCTTGAGGTTTGATGATCACCTTACAAGATTGGAAGTGAGCTAGCAAACTTGAAAGTATTCTTGATTTTATGAAACTAGAACTTTTGGAATTTATGAAGAACACTTAGAACTTGAAGATAGAACTTGAGAGAGATCAATTAGATGAAGAAAATTGAAGAATGAAAGTGTTTGTAGGTGTTTTTGGTCGTTGGTGTATGGATTAGATATAAAGGATATGTAATTTTGTTTTCATGTAAATAAGTCATGAATGATTACTCATATTTTTGTAATTTTATGAGATATTTCATGCTAGTTGCCAAATGATGGTTCCCACATGTGTTAGGTGACTCACATGGGCTGCTAAGAGCTGATCATTGGAGTGTATATACCAATAGTACATACATCTAAAAGCTGTGTATTGTACGAGTACGAATACGGGTGCATACGAGTAGAATTGTTGATGAAACTGAACGAGGATGTAATTGTAAGCATTTTTGTTAAGTAGAAGTATTTTGATAAGTGTATTGAAGTCTTTCAAAAGTGTATAAATACATATTAAAACACTACATGTATATACATTTTAACTGAGTCGTTAAGTCATCGTTAGTCGTTACATGTAAGTGTTGTTTTGAAACCTTTAGGTTAACGATCTTGTTAAATGTTGTTAACCCAATGTTTATAATATCAAATGAGATTTTAAATTATTATATTATCATGATATTATCATGTATGAATATCTCTTAATATGATATATATACATTAAATGTCTTTACAACGATAATCGTTACATATATGTCTCGTTTAAAAATCATTAAGTTAGTAGTCTTGTTTTTACATATGTAGTTCATTGTTAATATACTTTATGATATGTTTTCTTATCATAGTATCATGTTAACTATATATATATCCATATATATGTCATCATATAGTTTTTACAAGTTTTAACGTTCGTGAATCACCGATCAACTTGGGTGATCAATTGTCTATATGAAACATATTTCAATTAATCAAGTCTTAACAAGTTTGATTGCTTAACATGTTGGAAACATTTAATCATGTAAATATCAATCTCAATTAATATATATAAACATGGAAAAGTTCGGGTCACTACACATGTGGCGAAAGATTGTTATGCCACCGTTTCTGAAGTAAAGACAAAATTGACCGATGTCAAGAAATGTTATGGATGCGGGAAGTCTGGTCACTTTATAAATCAATGCCCTGATAAGGAGAAGAACAAAGAACCCGCACGTGGGAGGGCATTTAATGTTAGTGCCAGTAAAGCACGTGAGGATCCTAATCTTGTCACGGGTACGTTTACCGTTAATAATCAACTAGCTTCTATTATGTTTGATACGGGTGCTGATAGAAGTTATATGTGTAAAGACTTTAGTTTTAAACTAAAATGTGCATCATTACCTCTAGACGATAAATATACTATTGAATTAGCTAATGGTAAACTGATAAAAGCTGATAAAATTTGCCATGGTTGCGGAATGAATCTCGCTGGTGAAACCTTCAAAATTGATTTGATACCCGTAGAATTAGGAAGTTTTGATGTAATCGTTGGCATGGACTGGATGTCCAAAACAAGAGCGGAAGTTGTTTGCGCTGAGAAAGCAATCCGCATCCCTCGTAAGGATGAAACATCATTAATGATTTATGGGGAGAAGAACAACTCAAAACTGAACTTTATCAGCTGTATGAAGGCCCAGAAACTTATAAGAAAAGGTTGTTATGCTATTCTGGCAAATGTAAAGAAGATCGATACTGAAGAAAGAAGCATTGATGACATGCCGGTTGTAAGAGAATATCCCGGAGTATTTCCAGAAGAATTACCGGGGTTACCTCCACACAGATGTGTAGAATTCCAGATTGATCTCATACCAGGAGCTGCACCTGTAGCCCGATCTCCATATAGACTTGCACCTTCAGAAATGCAAGAATTACAAGACCAGTTGCAAGAATTATCGGACCGTGGATTTATTCGTCCCAGTTTTTCACCTTGGGGTGCTCCTATTCTGTTCGTCAAGAAGAAGGATGGATCTATGAGAATGTGCATAGATTACCGAGAATTAAATAAATTAACGATCAAGAATCGGTACCCATTACCGAGGATTGATGATTTGTTTGATCAATTGCAAGGATCAAGTGTTTATTCTAAGATTGATCTACGCTCCGGATATCATCAGCTGAGAGTGAAGGAAGAAGATGTTCCTAAAACAGCGTTCAGAACCCGTTACGGTCACTATGAATTTTTAGTCATGCCTTTTGGATTGACTAATGCTCCAGCAGTATTCATGGATCTAATGAATCTCATCTGTAGACCGTATTTAGACAAATTTGTCATTGTTTTTATCGACGACATATTGATTTACTCGAAGAACAAGGAAGAACATGAGCAACACTTAAGACTGGTACTAGAGATACTCAAGAAAGAAGAATTGTACGCAAAATTTTCGAAGTGTGATTTCTGGTTACAAGAAGTACAATTTTTGGGCCATGTTGTCAGTAAACATGGAATTAAAGTTGACCCCGCCAAGATCGAAGCCATTAGTAAATGGGAAACACCGAAGACTCCAACACAAATCCGCCAATTATTAGGTCTTGCTGGTTACTACCGAAGATTCATTCAAGATTTCTCTAGAATCGCCAAACCCTTAACTGCATAGAAGTATGATTGGTCCACGGAACAGGAATCCTCATTCCAGTTATTAAAGAAGAAGTTAACGTCTGCACCCATTTTGTCATTACCGGAAGGAAATGATGATTTCGTGATCTATTGTGACGCTTCGCGCCAAGGTTTAGGATGTGTATTAATGCAACGCACAAAAGTTATCGCATATGCCTCACGACAACTAAAAATTCATGAAAAGAACTATACGACGCACGATTTGGAACTTGGAGCAGTAGTTTTTGAACTCAAAATATGGAGACACTATCTATATGGCACCAAGTGTACAGTGTACACCGACCATAAGAGTCTTCAGCATATTTTTGATCAAAAACAACTCAATATGAGGCAACGTCGCTGGGTAGAGTTGTTAAACGATTACGATTGTGAAATCTGTTACCACCCCGGAAACGCTAATGTTGTAGCTGATGCCCTAAGTCGAAAAGAAAGAGTAAAACCTCTTAGGGTCCGAGCTTTGAATATTACAATTCGTACTGATCTCACAAAGCAAATTCAAGCAGCACAGTTAGAAACTTTAAAAGAAGAAAAAGAAAAAGGTGAAATGAGCAAAGGGTTAGAAAAACAACTTGAAGTAAAAGCCGATGGAACCCTGTATTTAGCTGGTAGGATATGGGTACCAAGACATGGTAACCTAAGGCAACTAGTACTAGATGAAGCACACAAAACGAGGTACTCAATTCACCCAGGAAATGGGAAAATGTACCACGATCTCAAGAAGTTCTATTGGTGGCCTAATATGAAGACAGAAATTGCTACTTATGTAAGCAAATGTTTGACGTGTGCAAAGGTTAAAGCTGAGCACCAAAAGCCGTCAGGATTACTGCAACAACCAGAAATTCTGCAGTGGAAATGGGAAAGAATAACCATGGATTTCATTACGAAATTGCCAAGGACTGCAAGCAGTCATGATACTATTTGGGTGATAGTTGATCGTCTAACTAAATCAGCTCACTTCCTACCAATAAAGGAGACAGACAGTATGGAGAAATTAGCACGCCTATATTTGAAGGAAGTAGTTTCCAGGCATGGTGTACCCATCTCCATCATATCTGATCGTGACACCCGATTCACATCACGTTTTTGGCAATCATTACAAAAAGCATTGGGAACTCGATTAGATATGAGCACCGCTTATCACCCACAGACAGATGGTCAAAGTGAAAGAACAATACAAACATTGAAAGACATGTTACGGGCATGCGTGATTGACTTTGGAACCAGTTGGGATCGACACTTACCGTTGGCAGAATTTTCATACAATAACAGCTATCATACGAGCATCAACGCAGCACCATTTGAAGCACTTTACGGTAGAAAGTGCAGATCTCCTATCTGTTGGAGTGAAGTAGGAGAAAGACAACTTACTGGACCAGAAATTATTCACGAAACCACCGAAAAGATCATTCAAATACAACAGCGATTGAAAACGGCCATGAGTCGCCAAAAGAGTTATGCTGATGTAAGAAGAAAACCGCTAGAATTTCAAGTGGGCGACAAAGTTGTAACATCTCGCCTTTTTCCATTTACTTTTCCGTTTAACTATTTAAGTTCCGTTATATGTTTATAACACATCTCTTTAATACGCGTTTGAATTATCTCGTTTAGGTAATTCCCGTACCCGTTTCCTAAGTTGAGGGACTAAAGTTGCCAAATGGAGAAAGAGATGACTAGGTCAACTAGTCAACTCTTTCCTCTCCATTCATTTTATCACCTCCCAAATAATACTTCACCTTTTTCTCTCAAAACCCTCAAACCTTCAATCATCATCCAAATTCGTTCAAGAAGGATTCGATCAAAACAAATTGCATATTTGAACTCCTCGTGATCTCCTCTTCGTTTCCATACCGATTTCATCAATTTTGGGTAACTTTCTAAAATCACTAATCTTTGTGTTCTTGAGATTTTTAAAGTTATAAGTTTGTTAATTAGTGTCTATGGCTCAAGTCTAGTTTGTTTATGTGTTTTGTATGCTCGTTTTTGATATTTTGAAGTAACTAGTTCATATGGAAAGTTAACATGTTTAATCTTGAGTTTTAAGTGTTTATATGTTGTTTGATGTTATGAGTTCATGTTTTAATCTTGTTCCTAGTGTTACTAGCTTCATTTGGATGTAAAGATTGATCAAAGAAACCCCTTAAACTTGATTATGAAATTTGGTGATTTTTGGTTAGGGTTTCATGAACTAAGAATGAATTTTTGATGCATTAAATGACATGAAATGTTAATGGTAAGTGTTAGGTTGTGTTGTATGCTTAATTACCTTCGAAACGGCATATTGTTCATGTAATTTGGTTGCCGAATCATTAAATGGCATTTATGACTTGTGTGTATTGAATGAGGGTCACTAAATGCGGTTTTTGGTTGTTGTATGTGAAAGTTTAATTGATAATAAGTGCATAGTTATGTTCCTTGTCAAAATACCTTTCCGGTGATATAAAATACATGCCTTGAATGTTTGCGGTTTGTAAATTGTGTGGGTTTGAGTTTTGATTCGTGTACTTAGGAGTTCAGCAAGCAGGGCCTGAAATCATGCCTAGACGCCGTCCCAGGAATCAGGACGCCGTCCTGCCCTTAAAACCTAGACGCCGTCTAGGCTACCAAGACGCCGTCTTGCTCTTTAAAATGGGACGCCGTCTAGCCTAATTGGGACGCCGTCCCATTTCACTAAAGTGGGCTGTTTGCGAGGCCTTTTGACATAAAATGTTTAGGACGTTCTAGACCTCCAATTTACGTGTAACTTGTTTTAACATGCTTATATATGATTAAAAACTTCAGAAAATTTGTCCGAGACCCGACCCGAACGCGTTGACTTTTTCGTTGACTTTGACCCGACCAAGTTTGACTTTTTGTCAAACTTAACCAATTGATTATGCAATCTTCCTAACATGCTTTTATACTTGTATCTTGCATGAAACTTGACAAATTGCTTCACATGCTATATTAATCGAGTCGTATTGAGCCATAGGACTAATTGAACAACTTTGACCCTTCGTGACTATCGTTATTGATACAACCTATTTGTTTAGGTCGAGACTAGCATTGTTCTTTGCACGTTTACTTGTTGAAGTACTTTTACACTCTTGCAATCAAAGGTGAGATCATAGTCCCACTTTTACTCTTTTTGAACTTATATTGGGATGAGAAAACATAAACGATTCTTTTGAACTAAGTGAACACAAGAACGGGAAAACAAACATTCTACATACGAGTTTAGAACGAAAATCCTCAATCCGATTATCATTAGTTACATCAGATGGTGTAAGCGAGAACTTATGTTATATGGCCATATGGGTTTGACAAACCCTCATTCAAACGGTTCGCTACCGTTTACGAATGAAATATATTTTCGGGAACAGTGTTGTTCTAGCACTAATTGATGGGGTATTCAACGGACGGAACGTTAAGCTTTGATAATTGGGTGCTCGTGAATATTAACTTTTAGAATGTACTATGGCTTTATCGATGTTGCAAATCTTGTGGTTCAACTTACTATTACTCATTTACTTATTTAAACCTATGATTTCACCAACGTTTTCGTTGACAGATTCTCTATGTTTTTCTCAGGTCCTTGAACTTAAGTGATACATGCTTCCGCACATACTTTTTGATACTTGCATTGGATGTCGAGTATACTTGCATACGTGGAGCGTCTTTTTGGCTATTTTAAACTATGTCGCGCGTGTTTCATATGAATAATAACTTTTGTTATGTACTTGTCTTGGGAATTACTTTTGTAAACATTGGAACATCCTTTATGAATTGTATGCGACATATTTTCGGTCAAACGTTATCTTAAAGACTTATAATCAGGTAATGGGACCCACGTAGCCGACGCCGTCACTTGACGATTTGTCGGGGTCGCTACAGTTGGTATCAGAGCCTTGGTTGTAGGGATTTAGAGTTCATTGTGTCCCCCCCGAGTCATAGGGTACATAGGTGAATCTAGACTACAACCGGCATATAGACTGAAGTAGGAATTATTTGACAAATTGTGCATTTATACTCGAACTCTCTTACTCATATCTACTCTTATCCTATCTAAATCTTGCGTTGTATAATTTAATTGACACGCCACCTTGACTATATGATGTAATGTCGAATGCACATATGAATTAGGGTAATATAATTCCCGGAAATTATATTACGGTGACTCATATGAACATACCGACATTATGACATAAAGAATTTAAGGCGGGTCAAGGATAATTTTCTCTTTATCTTTATCCCATATCACGGTTAGTATTATTTAGAATACTAACCAACGGTATTCTTTTGTTTTGAAGGAACAATGGCTCCTCGTCGTGTACGCCGCAATGAAACTCCCGAACAAGCTCTCGAACGGATGATAGCTACCGCCGTAGATGCGGCCATGGCCGGTCACTCTTCCAACAACAATAACAATAACAACAACCACAACCACAACAACAACAACAATGGGGCCGGTAACTCAAACGAGGGATGCTCCTACAAAGCTTTCATGGGGTGCAAACCTCACACTTATGATGGAACCGGTGGACCGGTTGTGCTTACTCGTTGGTTTGAACAAACCGAGGCCGTCTTTAGCATAAGCGGTTGTCGGGATCAAGACAAGGTCAAATACTCCACCCACACGTTCTCCGGTGTTGCTCTCACTTGGTGGAACACCTATGTTCAATCGGTGGGTACCGATGAAGCTCATGCCCTCTCTTGGGCCGATCTAAAGGAAAAGATGATTGTTGAATATTTTCCGCGCGAAGAAACCCGAAAGCTTGAGGAAGAACTAAGAGCTTTGAAAGCGGTCGGAAACGATCTTAAAGCTTATAATCAACGCTTCGCCGAACTATCCTTGATGTGTCCTAATCTTGTTAACCCCGAATCTCAAAGGATTGAGCTCTACATGCTCGGTCTTCCAAAAAGCATCAAACAAGGGGTGATGTCATCCAAACCCACTACTCATCAAGCCGCTATGAACATGGCTCGCCAACTAATTGAAATGGTTGACGAAGTCGTAGTTCCGGCACCTAAGGCCGAGGACAAGTCGGGTGGCAACAAAAGGAAATGGGAAGCCACTCCATCAACTAACTACAACAACAACACCTCCACCAAAAAGCCCTTCAACAACGACGGCAAGAAGGGTTATGTCGGAAACTTACCTTTTTGCAACAAATGCCACAAGCATCATCACGGTGAATGTAACAAGCTAGTTTGTCACCGTTGCCAAGGTGTTGGTCATAGGGCCAACAATTGCACAAGCGTCGCCCCCGTTGCTCGAAAGGGGCCCAATCCTCCAAAAACGGTCACTTGTTACGAATGTGGCCAAACGGGCCATTATAAGAACGAATGCCCGAAAAAGAAAGCCAACCCCAACAACCGAGGCCGAGCCTTTAACATCAACACCGAGGAAGCCCGAGATGACAATGAACTAGTCACGGGTACGTTTCTTCTCAACAACACTTATGTTACTTGCTTATTCGATTCGGGTGCCGATAAATGTTTTGTGTCTAAGACTTTGGCTCCTACTCTTTGTACTCCACCACACCCCTTAGATACTACTTATTCTATCGAAGTGGCCGACGGAAAACTCTTAAGTGCCGACACGTATTACCGGGGGTGTACTTTAAACATTTTGGGTAATGAATTTGAAATTGACTTGATACCCATGGAACTAGGGAGTTTTGATGTAATAATCGGTATGAATTGGATGGTTAAAAATAAATCTCACATTCTTTGTGATCTTAACGCAATCCGAATTCCTATCGAGAATGGTGAACCTTTGATCGTCTATGGCGATAAGAGTTGCACCGGACTCAACCTCGTTTCGTGTGTTAAAGTTAGAAAACTACTCCGTAAGGGTTGTTTTGCGATCCTTGCTCACGTTAAGAAAGTCGAGTCCGATGAGAAGCACATCGATGATGTGCCAATTGTTAGTGACTATTCCGATGTATTTCCCGACGAATTGCCGGGTCTTCCGCCTCATCGACCGGTTGAATTCCAAATCGATCTTATTCCGGGAGCCGCACCCGTAGCACGTGCACCGTATAGACTTGCTCCATCCGAAATGCAAGAATTGCAAAGTCAAATCCAAGAACTACTTGATCGTGGTTTTATCCAACCTAGCCATTCACCTTGGGGCGCTCCGATTTTGTTTGTTAAAAAGAAAGACGGATCCCTACGAATGTGCATTGATTATCGTGAACTAAATAAATTGACGGTTAAGAACCGATATCCTCTTCCTCGCATCGATGACCTCTTTGATCAACTACAAGGGTCTTGTGTATATTCGAAAATCGATCTCCGCTCGGGTTATCATCAATTGAGGGTTAAGGGGGAAGATGTCTCCAAAACCGCTTTCCGAACTCGTTATGGTAGTTATGAATTCCTTGTCATGCCATTTGGTCTCACTAACGCACCGGCGGTGTTCATGGATCTTATGAACCGCGTGTGCAAACCGTATCTCGATAAATTCGTTATTGTGTTCATCGATGACATATTGATCTATTCCAAAAATGAAGAAGAGCACGAACAACATCTCCGACTTGTGCTTGAACTTTTAAGACAAGAACAACTCTATGCCAAATTCTCCAAGTGTGAATTTTGGTTAAAGGAAGTTCAATTTCTCGGTCATGTTGTAAGTGACCAAGGTATTAAAGTCGATCCAACGAAAATCGAAGCCATTAGCAAATGGGAGACTCCTACTACTCCTACTCACATTCGTCAATTTTTGGGTCTCGCCGGGTACTATCGTAGATTCATCGAAAATTTCTCTTTGGTTGCACGTCCTCTAACCGCATTGACTCACAAGGGAAAGAAATTCATTTGGGCGACCGAACATGAATCCGCATTCCAAATCTTGAAAACGAAGCTAACCACCGCTCCTATCTTGTCACTTCCCGAAGGCAATGATGACTTTGTTGTGTATTGCGACGCCTCAAAACATGGTTTTGGGTGTGTATTGATGCAACGAACGAAAGTCATTGCTTATGCCTCTCGACAACTCAAAATTCATGAACGAAACTACACGACGCATGATCTCGAACTCGGAGCCGTTGTCTTTGCACTTAAAATGTGGAGACACTATCTTTATGGAACCAAGAGTACTATCTTCACCGATCACAAAAGCCTTCAACACATTTTCGATCAAAAGCAACTAAACATGAGACAACGAAGGTGGATTGAAACCTTAAACGATTACGATTGCGAGCTTCGTTACCATCCCGGGAAGGCAAATGTAGTAGCCGATGCCTTAAGTCGAAAAGAAAGAGCGGTGCCTCTTCGTGTCCGAGCTTTAAACATCACCATTCACACCAACCTTAATAGCCAAATTCGGGTAGCCCAAGATGAGGCTCTCAAGGATGAAAACATCTCTCTCGAACACTTGAACGTCCTCACCTCTCGATTCGAAGTTAAAGAAACCGGACTCCGATATTTCGCCGGAAGAATTTGGGTGCCTAGTTATGGGGATCTACGAAGCCTTATTTTAGATGAAGCCCATAAGTCACGATACTCGATTCACCCCGGTGCCAATAAGATGTACCACGACCTTAAACAACTATATTGGTGGCCGAACATCAAAAGGGACGTAGCTACTTATGTTTCCAAGTGTTTGACATGTTCCAAAGTCAAAGCCGAACACCAAAGACCGTCCGGACTACTTCAACAACCCGAGATCCCGCAATGGAAGTGGGAAAGGATAACGATGGATTTTATCACCAAGCTACCAAAAACGACGGGCGGTTATGATACCATTTGGGTTATTGTTGACCGTCTCACCAAATCCGCACACTTCCTTGCCATGAAAGAAACGGACAAAATGGAGAAACTTGCACAACTTTACATTAAGGAGATCGTAGCCCGACACGGTGTACCTTTATCGATTATCTCCGACCGAGATGGCCGTTTCGTTTCTAGATTTTGGCGTACATTGCAAGAAGCGTTGGGAACGCGTTTAGACATGAGCACCGCATATCATCCTCAAACCGATGGACAAAGCGAACGTACAATTCAAACCTTAGAGGACATGTTACGAGCTTGCGTGGTTGATTTCGGAAAAGCTTGGGACAAGCACTTACCTCTCGCCGAGTTCTCTTACAACAATAGTTATCACGCGAGTATTAAAGCCGCACCTTTTGAAGCGCTATATGGCCGCAAATGTCGTTCACCTCTTTGTTGGGCCGAAGTAGGCGACGTGCAAATCACCGGACCCGAACTCATTCACGAAACCACCGAGAAAATCGTTCAAATCCGAGATAGGCTTAGGACGGCCCGAAGTCGTCAAAAGAGCTATACCGACAAACGACGCAACGATCTTGAATTTCAAGTCGGTGACCGAGTAATGTTAAAAGTCGCACCTTGGAAGGGTGTAATCCGTTTTGGGAAACGCGGGAAGCTAAATCCGCGGTATATTGGTCCTTTCGAAATCTTGGAGCGTATTGGAACCGTTGCTTATCGTTTAGATCTTCCGCCTCAATTGAACTCCGTTCATCCTACTTTCCATGTATCTAACTTGAAAAAGTGTCTTGCCGAACCCGATATCGTCATCCCTCTCGAAGAACTTACTATTGATGACAAACTTCATTTTGTGGAGGAACCGGTTGAAATTGTGGGCACCTCCGTCAAGACATTGAAACAAAGCCGAATCCCGATTGTCAAGGTTCGTTGGAATGCCAAAAGGGGACCCGAGTTTACTTGGGAAAGACAAGATCAAATGCAAAGGAAGTATCCTCATCTATTCGTGAATTCGGAAACGCAAGATCTCGAGGAAGAAACAACGACTACTACGCCTACTTAAATTTCGGGACGAAATTTCTTTTAAGGTGTAGGTAATGTAACATCCCGCCTTTTTCCATTTACTTTTCCGTTTAACTATTTAAGTTCCGTTATATGTTTATAACACATCTCTTTAATACGCGTTTGAATTATCTCGTTTAGGTAATTCCCGTACCCGTTTCCTAAGTTGAGGGACTAAAGTTGCCAAATGGAGAAAGAGATGACTAGGTCAACTAGTCAACTCTTTCCTCTCCATTCATTTTATCACCTCCCAAATAATACTTCACCTTTTTCTCTCAAAACCCTCAAACCTTCAATCATCATCCAAATTCGTTCAAGAAGGATTCGATCAAAACAAATTGCATATTTGAACTCCTCGTGATCTCCTCTTCGTTTCCATACCGATTTCATCAATTTTGGGTAACTTTCTAAAATCACTAATCTTTGTGTTCTTGAGATTTTTAAAGTTATAAGTTTGTTAATTAGTGTCTATGGCTCAAGTCTAGTTTGTTTATGTGTTTTGTATGCTCGTTTTTGATATTTTGAAGTAACTAGTTCATATGGAAAGTTAACATGTTTAATCTTGAGTTTTAAGTGTTTATATGTTGTTTGATGTTATGAGTTCATGTTTTAATCTTGTTCCTAGTGTTACTAGCTTCATTTGGATGTAAAGATTGATCAAAGAAACCCCTTAAACTTGATTATGAAATTTGGTGATTTTTGGTTAGGGTTTCATGAACTAAGAATGAATTTTTGATGCATTAAATGACATGAAATGTTAATGGTAAGTGTTAGGTTGTGTTGTATGCTTAATTACCTTCGAAACGGCATATTGTTCATGTAATTTGGTTGCCGAATCATTAAATGGCATTTATGACTTATGTGTATTGAATGAGGGTCACTAAATGCGGTTTTTGGTTGTTGTATGTGAAAGTTTAATTGATAATAAGTGCATAGTTATGTTCCTTGTCAAAATACCTTTCCGGTGATATAAAATACATGCCTTGAATGTTTGCGGTTTGTAAATTGTGTGGGTTTGAGTTTTGATTCGTGTACTTAGGAGTTCAGCAAGCAGGGCCTGAAATCATGCCTAGACGCCGTCCCAGGAATCAGGACGCCGTCCTGCCCTTAAAACCTAGACGCCGTCTAGGCTACCAAGACGCCGTCTTGCTCTTTAAAATGGGACGCCGTCTAGCCTAATTGGGACGCCGTCCCATTTCACTAAAGTGGGCTGTTTGCGAGGCCTTTTGACATAAAATGTTTAGGACGTTCTAGACCTCCAATTTACGTGTAACTTGTTTTAACATGCTTATATATGATTAAAAACTTCAGAAAATTTGTCCGAGACCCGACCCGAACGCGTTGACTTTTTCGTTGACTTTGACCCGACCAAGTTTGACTTTTTGTCAAACTTAACCAATTGATTATGCAATCTTCCTAACATGCTTTTATACTTGTATCTTGCATGAAACTTGACAAATTGCTTCACATGCTATATTAATCGAGTCGTATTGAGCCATAGGACTAATTGAACAACTTTGACCCTTCGTGACTATCGTTATTGATACAACCTATTTGTTTAGGTCGAGACTAGCATTGTTCTTTGCACGTTTACTTGTTGAAGTACTTTTACACTCTTGCAATCAAAGGTGAGATCATAGTCCCACTTTTACTCTTTTTGAACTTATATTGGGATGAGAAAACATAAACGATTCTTTTGAACTAAGTGAACACAAGAACGGGAAAACAAACATTCTACATACGAGTTTAGAACGAAAATCCTCAATCCGATTATCATTAGTTACATCAGATGGTGTAAGCGAGAACTTATGTTATATGGCCATATGGGTTTGACAAACCCTCATTCAAACGGTTCGCTACCGTTTACGAATGAAATATATTTTCGGGAACAGTGTTGTTCTAGCACTAATTGATGGGGTATTCAACGGACGGAACGTTAAGCTTTGATAATTGGGTGCTCGTGAATATTAACTTTTAGAATGTACTATGGCTTTATCGATGTTGCAAATCTTGTGGTTCAACTTACTATTACTCATTTACTTATTTAAACCTATGATTTCACCAACGTTTTCGTTGACAGATTCTCTATGTTTTTCTCAGGTCCTTGAACTTAAGTGATACATGCTTCCGCACATACTTTTTGATACTTGCATTGGATGTCGAGTATACTTGCATACGTGGAGCGTCTTTTTGGCTATTTTAAACTATGTCGCGCGTGTTTCATATGAATAATAACTTTTGTTATGTACTTGTCTTGGGAATTACTTTTGTAAACATTGGAACATCCTTTATGAATTGTATGCGACATATTTTCGGTCAAACGTTATCTTAAAGACTTATAATCAGGTAATGGGACCCACGTAGCCGACGCCGTCACTTGACGATTTGTCGGGGTCGCTACAAAAGTCATGTTGAAAGTGTCACCCTGGAAAGGCGTTGTACGATTCGGTAAACGAGGAAAGCTAAGTCCTAGGTACGTAGGACCCTTTGAAATCACCGAAAGAATTGGAGCAGTTGCTTATCGATTAAAGCTACCGCAAGAACTTAGTAGTGTTCACGACACATTTCACGTGTCAAATTTGAAGAAATGTTTAGCTGAAGAGGATGTCGTAATTCCTCTTGACGAAATACGAATTAATGATAAACTCCATTTTGTCGAAGAACCTGTTGAAATCATGGACCGTGAGGTCAAACAATTAAAACAAAGCAAAATACCGATAGTTAGAGTTCGTTGGAATGCAAGACGAGGACCCGAGTTTACTTGGGAACGTGAAGATCAAATGAAGCAAAAGTATCCACATTTGTTCACTGATATCGCTCATGAAACTGGTACTACTCAAAATTTCGGGACGAAATTTTCTTTAACGGGGAGGTACTGTGATGACCCGAAAAATTTCGACTAATTTAAACCAATTCTCTATATGATTTATTATTTTGGCACGTTAAACAAAGTCTGTTAGATCGAGTCTCAAAATTTTAGAACTGTTTCATATATACAATTACCTTTGACTACTCTCAACGATTCATGAACAATTATATGTATGTATATATATATATATATATATGTACAAGTAAAAACGACTTTCCTACAGTAAAACCCTAGTTGCTACAGTAAAACACTATTTGCTACAGTAAAACACTATTTGCTACAGTGAAACCGTATTTTGCTACATTGATTTGCTGCAGTAAACACTATTTGCTACAGTAAACACTATTTGCTACAGCAACACTATTTTGCTACAGTAAACACTATTTGATGTCGACGAACTAGCAAACAAAAACGGAAAAGGCGGCCATGCGATCGCATGGCAAAAACACTGAAAACTCATGCGATCGCATGAGCTACAGTAAATCGAAAAGTAATATAAATACGCAGTTTGTTCGACGAAGTTTTTCACATTAACTCTCAATATTTATATTTATATTATAATTATAATTTTAAATTTAAGTTTAATAATAATAAGGTATATACGAGGGTGTTTTTAATTCGGGTTTCAAACCGCTTTAAGCTAAGGAAATATTAGGTATTATTCGGGGTATTGTTCTTGAATCCAAGGCCAACCATACAGTCGTCTACCATCATTACGTCTACGCAATTTGCCTACAATATTGAATCGCAATATTGAACTGTGAGTTTATAGTCTCCCTTTTTAAATACTTTAAATATTTTTGGGCTGAGAATACATGCAATTTATTTTAAACGCGATAAGACACAAGTACATACTAAATTCTACACTGAGTTAAACCGAAAATCCCTTAGCTTTGGTAACTAGTAGCTGCCAGTACATAGGATATGGACTGGTGGGCGCGAATAATTGTATATGGATCCATAGGGCTTGACATCCCCGTCCGAGCTAGAGCGCTAGCCTTTTAACGGACGTATGTTATTTGAGTTTAAGACACGTTGGTTTGCGTGTATTAAAACGAATGGGGTAATTATCACTATAGCGTTAAGTTTAGTTACCAGGGTGCTCTGTTACGTAGAATCTATTGATAAACTTTTGATGAAATCTTGTGGTCTATCTTTATATATGTTTATGACTCGAGCAATTAAACCTATAACTCACCAACATTCGTGTTGACTTTTTAGCATGTTTTATTCTCAGGTCCTTAGAATGCTTCCGCTGTGACGTGCTTGTTGCCTGCATGGAGTCTCTCATGCTTTGTACAAAGTTTATTGCATTCAAAATAAAACTGCGTTGTGTAATAAATAATTAGACTGTGATGTCAACCTGTAAATTTAAGACTTATGTATTTCGGGGTTTTGCTTATACCTAAGCACTTGCCCACATGTTTATAACTTTCTATGTTTAGAAAGTCACTTATTTTAATGAATGCAATATTTTATCAAAACGTATCATATAGAGGTCAAAACCTCACTGTGGAATCAATGATTAACATGCCGCGTCAATAGCGATTTTGACGGGTCGTTACAATTGTTGTTGATAAAAACTTATGTACCTTTCGTGTACGACCGTGTACGATAATTGAAGTTGCCAATAACTCTCAATAAAGCGATTGGTCTAAACGAATACGCTTTTGTGGTGGATCAGACTCAACAATCTTAAAACACTTAGTGATATGTCGTCTCATGTTAGAAGTTCCAAAGTGAGTCTTAATCAATGTACCACAATTAGTACATCTCGCCTTTTCAATTCCTTCGTGTTCAAATTTATCAAAGTAATCCCACACACGAGAACGTTGTCTGCTGGTAGATGAAGTGGCATCTTTTTCAATCTCATCATTCTCTGTATTATCCACAGGTTCTTCCCGTTGAACACTCTCTGACATATTCACCAACTTTTTCAAATCATTTCAGCCCATATTACCAAAACACCCGAATTGTTGAACAACATCAATTTGTTTAAAAAAGCCAAAATTATACAAGATTCGAATAATATGTCCCTGAATTTTAACTATAGCACTGTTTAATGACAGCCTATTTATAGTTAAGAATATGAATATGAATATGAATATGAATATGAAATGAATATATTTCACATTCTAATTACAAGTATACATAGAAGAACCACATATACCGTACAAATTCCTATAACTTTAACTTATGAATATTAATAAGATACTTAAATATATACCCAATATATAAACAGAAAGTGAATTACAACTACAGGTTGTGTAATGTAAGGATGTGTAATTGAAACAATTAATAACAATTACGGAGTCAAATATTTTTAGTTCTAGGATAACGAATAAGAATGCTTGTATCAGAAGTCAGAACTAACCTTAGTTATACACGCCAAATAATGAAGAGAGTATGATTTTGCTGGCAGCCCTCATCATCTTAACTTTGATACAGATTCAAGATTCTTAATCAATTGGGGTTTTAATTAGGAGCGATTGACAGATATTGGATTGAGAGATCGTGAGATCGAGAGATTGAGAGAGTGAGATTGAGATCTGAGATTGAGAGATCTGATCGACAGATCTGAGATCTGAGATTGAGATTGAGAGATTCGTGAGATTGAGAGATCTGATCGACAGATCGAGAGATTGAGTGAGATCTGATCTGATCGAGATTGTGAATCGTAAGATTTTACTAAGACCCGTTCGGGTCTAAAGTTTGGACCCAAAGATTTTTTAATTTTGTTGGGCTTAGATGGAATCTTATCTTGGACCCCATCCTTTTTATTTTTGTGATTTAGTTGGACCTAATTGGGTTTTCTATCATACCCAATGGACCTTTTTTTTTAACAATTGGGTTTGGTTTGCCAGGCCTAATAGGAACACCCTCCGTAGCCATATACACTTTATCTATGGAATATACCCATTGTAATTCATCATCTTTAATTGCATCCAAAAGAGTAGACTGAACCAAAGTTATAACATTAGACAGGTTATGGAAAGCCCATTGGGTGATCCTCACATTCACGGCCCAAAGAGATCTATGGTTATACATGGCATTACATGATTGTTGCAGTATATTACAATTAATTTAAAAGTCAACTTATCAACAACCGCTTTTTAAAAAGATTCGATGCAAGTATCTCTCTCAACATACTCTTACTGTTTTTTACAACATTCGTCACATAATGCATTCATATTTTTAACTTATACTTTTACCATTTAAAAGTTGTTATATACCGAAGGTTTCGAAAATTACTACCTGATTTTAACATTTGTATTTTCTGACCAGTAGTATGTTTGGAATTCATAGGTGTAATTAATAGTTAAGATCATTATGCCGATTAATCTCCGATTACTCATTTTTAAAAGTAATTCGTTTTGATTTTTCAAAATCCGTTTAATTAATCGGTGTACGTCGATTAATGGGTCAAAATCGAATTTAATAATCAAAGTTGATCAAAGTTAAAATTAGTCAATATTTTAAAATGAAATTAAATTAAAATTTTATAATTTTTTTTTTAAAAAAATGAACATTTATATACAATAATGTTAGAGCACCGGGAGTGGGCTTTGTCACCTGCCCCGTCCCACCTCCGTCGCAAGTCGCCCCACTCCCTCCCCACTTCACCATGTACCGTCGCACCCATGTCAGTCTCGGTGGCGACGGGTGTGACTCGAGAAAAAATAAAAAAAAAAGAATAAAGCCGTTGCAGAGATCCGTTGGGTTTTTTTTTTCAATTTTTTTTTCCTTTTTTTTTCTTTTTTACTTTCTATATATACACAAACCCAAACCCAAACACAAACACATTCACAAACACATTCACAAACACAAATCTCATTCAAAAACACAAATTTCATTCAAAAAAAAAATGTCAAATTATTATCATCCAAATTTGAGTCCACTCTCACCCTATTCACCCAGATCGGCTCAAGGTTCGGCTAGTGGTGGTGGTGAGGCTAATATCGGGTTTTCAAATTTTGCCAATTCACAACAAACAATGCCACAAATGTCTCCCGAGCAAATCCAAGCGTTTATGTTGCGGCAACAACAACAACAACAACAATCACAAGTTCCACAAACACAACCAACACAAGTTCAACAAACACAACAAACACAACAAGCACCAAAACGCAAGTCGAGAGCAAAGGCTAAAGGAAAAGAAGTTGCGGGCGATTTGTCTCAACCTAGAAGACGAACTGAGTATTTGTGCGAACCCGAAGATGAGCTACGTTTAGCTCAATCGTGGATTGCGGCTTCTGAAGATCCAAACCAAGGCATTGATCAAAAGTCATCTTCGTTTTGGAACGTGGTTATGAATGAGTACCATTCTAGGGGTCCACCTTACAAACGAACAAAGGATATGTTGACCTCCAAATGGACAAAAATGAATGAATGTTGCAGAAAGTATGGTGGAATCGTGAGTCGTCTCAAACGAGTTCCACGTAGCGGCGAGGGTGATGTCAATTTCAAAGAACGTTGTGATGCACAATACAAGGTGGAGACGTTTAAGAAGTTTAACAATTACCTAGCTTGGAAATTCCTAAAAGACAAGCAAAAGTGGAACAATCCGAATCCACTTAAAACAACCAAACGATGATTGTGATCTAGATGAGGAACCGGAAGAACCGGAAGAGAATCCAAATGCGGAGCTATATGGGGAGGATCCAACACCACGACCTCCTGGAAAATCAAGAAAATCAAAATCACAAAAGACGTCTTCGAGCTCCGCCGCTTCCGCAAGATCCTTATTTGATGAAAGTGCAAGCGGCACTTTTGAATCAATGACTAGTTACTTTGATTTGAAAATACTACAAATGTCTACGGCGGGAATGGATGAAGAAGATGCACAGGTTCTTCAAGCGAAGAAAGCGGCGATTCGGGCCAAGCTTCGAAGTGGAAATTGAAGCGTTTCGTATTTGTCTTTAATAAATAGGAATTGTAATGTTTTTTTATTTTATTTATGAATTGTAATGTTTTTTTTTAGGAAATGTAATGTTTTTTTTAAGGAATTGTAGTGTTTTGTTTTTATTTTAATGGAAGTTATTTTTATTTTTGTTAATTTTTATAGTTATATTCATTTATGTTATATTTAAAATCATAAAAAAAATAATAAAAATATAAACTGACATGCCTAACTGACAGAGCTCACCACTCCCCACTTTTTCTGACTCAGCAAGTCAGGCCTGACATGGCAAGTGACCTCAGTCACCACTCCCAGTGCTCAAGTTAACGTTTATGTTTATGGTAAATTAATGGTGTGACAACTTTAGATGTATAACAGTTTACTGTTTGTGCAACTGTGTGTTGTATTTTTTTTTAAATGGATGGATGTAGCAACACCATGGCCCCTCCTTTTCTCTCTCAATCCGTACATCTTCCAAAAAACTTTCAACCCACTTACCCAAATTCAATTCCACTAAAAAACCAATTCAACAACCAATCTTCAACACCAAATCAAACTGCTACACATTCCTTCACTAAGAAATCGACCTTGTTCTTAGGAGGTTTATCAAAGTTCACCAACCCTAACATTATCCATAACACTTTGAGCAGATTTGGTTCAATTGAGGGTATCTCCTGGAAACAGGATAGATCGTACGCTTTTGTTAAATTCCAAAACCTAAATCAAGCCACAAAAGTCATTCAGGAGATGAATGGTAAATCCTTAAATGGCCTTTCGCTAATTGTTGGGTTCGCCAAGAAAGAGTTGAACACCAAAGCTTTACCAAAAATAAATGTACAACAGCCTGTTTTTAAAACCCCTCAAGATCCCAATTTGAACCATTCAAACTCTTCAACTCCTTTCGTCTACTTATCTATCAATCAAGTTACCACCGATTGTCTAAACCTAACGGCTCTTATCGTAGACAAGGTCCCCATCAAGCCTATGAAACTTTTTAATTGGTTGAAAAGTAGATTCATTGCTATTCAGTCCATCTCTACCTGGGGATCTTATGGTTACATTGTTCGTTACAAAGACGAAGAGAGCTTCAAGCGTATGACAATGGGTCCAACGCTTAGCACAATGGAATTCATTCAAGTCATTCCAATGATCAATTACAAGAACAAGTTCTCTAGAATCACTAAACTTGCAATTAAAGGTATCCCTTTTAATTGTTGTTCATCTAATTGTACCATCGTAGCGGCCAATGTGTTTGGAAGGGTTTTACATATCGATACCATGTCTCACAATTTACAAAGACCAGATGTTTTGCACGCCCTCATTGAAACCTAAGAACCTGGTCTAATTAGTCAGTTTGTTCAAGCCAAAATCGAAAATCAATTTGATTGTAAGCTATGGGTCGAAGAGGTCTTTGAAGAAGACATAATTGAAACGATTGACAGTGTTATTGTTGAAGAATTCAATGAGATGGTACAGGATGCGTATAATTCGTTCAATGAGCAGTCAAGTAAAGTCCCAAATAAATCTCCGGCACCGGAATTTGTTCCGGCAGAAACTGAAAAGCATTTAGAGGATGGTGAAGTTTACGTTATAGATGAAGAGGATGATTTGAATTTTAAAACGCCTCAAAAGTCTAACCTTCCTCTTTTGGATACCTTTCCAAAGGTGATACATTATTCATTGGACAAGGTGTCTAAAGCAATTAAAAGTCAAAAAGAGGACATGAAAAAAGTAGAGGAGGAGACTAAGACATCTCTTTTCAAGACTAAAAACATGGGATACGGAATTGACATGGAAAAAGTTGATATGTCAAAAACAGCACCCACTTCTTCTCAGCCACATGTCCCCTTTAATCTCAATTTAAATGACTATCCTACCCTCTTCAATACTTCTCCCAAACACCTCTCTCATACCTTGCCTCCTGTCAAACATTCTGTTGTTTTTGAGAATGAAAACACCTTTGTTTCTAAACTGAATTCTGCAAGCCCTGTTAAAACGGTCCAAATATCTCAGTGTATTGGTACTGCTTGTAAGGAATCGTATGAGAAATTACAAGCTAGATGTAATCTTGAATCCTCTTGTGAAGCTTCTGTTAATCAAGACAAAGTGTGCAATGTTAAAGATAAGGGTAAAGCTATATCAAACGAGTGGCCTGATGACGCTCCAATCCTTTCGGGTGCGTTTGATACCTCAAGCGAAATCAATCATGTCATTGGCGAAGTCTCTACCTTGAAGAATAACAAACATTCGCGAACTCAATTTGGAGGTAAAAAACTTTCTTTTAAGGAAGAAATGGCAAAATTTGGAGAATTGATGCAAAACATGACCGATGAGGTCACTCCACCCACCAAATCAAAACCATGAGGCTAGCCTCATGGTGCATCCGTGGCCTCGGTAATAAGTCGAGGTCGTATGGCGGGGTTTTAGCGAATCGTTTTCAATTACAATTCCTTGCTATTCAAGAAATAATGGTGAAAGTTGTTGAACAACTCATAATGTTTCCTGTTTACTTTTTTCTCAACTATCTCCTACATGACGAGGTTTGATCAATTTACAACATGACGATTTGTTACGAGGCATTATTGGGTCAAACACGTGGAAGTAGATTTTAGGTAACAGTGCAAATGTTTTGTTTTGGCACGATTCATGGGCTCACGGTTTAATTTTAAAAGATCGTTATCCTTCTTTGTACGAGGTTTGTTCCACCCCCATGGCTACTGTTTTGCAATTTCGAACACCCCTCTTTGTCCTCTTCAGCTACTTTGGAACCTTATTTATTCCTTCCTTTGTTCTTGCACAACTCAATCAAGTTGGATGAATTGCTACTGTTAATCGTCTCTGTTCAGTTTTCGAGTGATGTTAACGATCAACTTATGTGGTCAGGTTCTTCCAAAGGGGTTTACTCAGTATCCGATGATCAATTCGTAATAGCATTCCCGTTAAAGACGTCCTTCTCAAAAGACATATCATTCCCTCTTCTCAATCGAATCTTTGTGTTTGGTGCTTGGATGAAATCAAACGGTCAATCATTTAGTTTATTTCTTTCAATGTTGTATCTTTTGTGTTTTTAGTTTATTTCTTTCAATGTTGTACGTTTCTTTTGTTGACCGAGCTTGTCTCCGTCATTGTACCTTGTATTGTATCTTCATTGTTTTGATGAAGATCTATCATTCAATACATTTCAACTTTTTCGCCAAAAAAAAAAAAACTAGTGAAGGCCCTACCAGTGGGTAGCTCATATCATAATGGTGTGTTTGATAATAGAGTTTATGTAGTAATAATTTATAAGATGGTAATCTTATGTTTTTCGTAAGTTCAAGTCACTAACACTATTTATATAACAAAATTTTTAGAGCTTGTAAAATAAATACGTTCTTGAAAAAAATTAATTGAACTAAATTTTTAAAAAAGCTCAAAGCATACGAAATGATAAATCAGATAATTACTATATAAATACTTATCATGCATTCTTTATTCTTCATGATCAATTCACAAATATAAGTTTTTCGCCACTTTGTCAATTTAGCACATACAAAAAATTGCTAGATTTCCGCTTCAAACAATTATAATTGTTCATATTATTATTGCCTTTAATCTAGTCTCTTAAAATATTAAGAATAAAGTATGAAACATACTTACAATATCATATTCAGCAATATTAAAATAAGATAAATACAACATAAACATTCTTTGAATCTTTAATAATGGCCCATATATATCCAACTAAATTAACTTCAAACCATAGTATAATACTACTACATAGCTAAACATCAAAACTTACTTATATCGATATGTTTTAAGAGTAGCACCACAAGACGTACATATTATGGCCTTCCAAGATCTCCAATAAATTGGGATGTAACAAAATCTAGTCGAAGTTAACATATCCGCAACTTTCGCTCCTCGCTTGCACCTTGAACACGATCCAGCCACCGGCCTCGTCTGCCGTATCTTTCGAGTTTGATCCACCAGAAAACAAAACACTACCATACGTATAATTTATGTTTTATGTGTTCTGTTTGATTGATCGTGGGACATAAGTGTTGTGTTCGTCTAACAAGTTTTATAAGCTCCAGAGTACGTGCGAACTACCTGAATGTGATTGGTGGGGTTTTATGCACAGCCGTTGGATGATCTCCAGGTGGAAGTAAAAGGGTATTTTTGTAATAATTTACGTGAAAGTATGTGTTATTTTACGGACACGTACACGTCTATAAAATTAATGAAATTGCTGGAGGATTTCATTTATGATAAAGTTTTCAAAAATATTAAATCGCATATAAGTAGAGATAGATCTTATTCTACTATTGACAGTTCTCTAGTTCAGCTATCAGAGGATATGGATTATATCTATCGGAATAACAAAGAAATTTCAATTATATGGGGAACCAATTTACTCTAGAAGGATTTCCTTACTTACTAAAAAAAATAAAATAAATAATAAATTAACTCATAAAATGAAAAAAAAATTAATAATAAAAGTAAATAAGAATTTAACTATAAAGCACTTAGAGCGCTCCATCGGATGGACCTTCCACCCTGCCCAGGCCACCGTCCAGAACGGCGTCGTTGACAGTGGTTCGCCCAGGTGGCCGCCCAGGTGGCCTCCCAATCCACCGCCCTCTTTCTCGTCTCTCTGCTGGTCCTTCTGTGAAATATGTGTGGACGGATATATATGAAATATTATGTGGTACTTTTTGCTTGTATGCTTATACATTTAATTAATTAATTAATATAGTGGGTCCCAATTTTTATGCGAAAATATGTCATTGTTGGTAGTGTTTAGTCCTGAAAAGTAATTGCTGATGTGGCATTGATGTGGCAGCTAGTCCTGTGGAGTAAGCTTGTCACGGTTGGGATCTTATGACTATCATTGAAAATTATATTACATGTTAGATAAAAACTAATAATATATTAATTTGGTTGAGAATAATTATTTTCAAAAATTGAATAGTTTTTTTTTTCTTTCAAATTTATAGATAAAATGATGCATATTTGAATTCTTAAGACAAGTCATTTTAAAGTTAGTTAAACAAAAACACAAAAGATAGTATTTTGTGATCAACTTTGAGTCCTTAAAGGACAAGTAATTTGATCATGTAAATTAAGTTGATAGCCCAAATAGGGGTCGCAATTTTAGCTACCCCAACTGTCTTAAATAAACCTTACTATACAAAAACAAGTTTAGTGCGACTCTAAATGTCATTAATAGTACTACAGTTTTCTGGGAACCAAATGGGAAATTATATGAACCATCACCTATGACTTCTGTTTACAATATTATTGTGGAAACCATCCCAAAGGTTCAATCAAAATTGTATAGGGACCACGAAGTATGATAGTTGTTGAGCCGATCACGTGGAGCAAACAACCAATACTTGACTAAAGTCAAATTATTATTATGAATGTAATGTAATGTAATTCTTGACCATCTCAAAATATTGAAGTGGGTACCCACCTATGAGTCATGGGTACCCACCTATGAGTCATGAACAGTGACGATTTTAGAATTATAATTCAATGTGGTCTCAAAAAAAAATTTCAATACTAATTATATATGAATGCTATTTTAATAGTTATATACCTTAAAAAAAACTACAAATTTGAAAAATATATGGAAACCTAATAGTTAAATTTAGTAATTTCATATACAATTTAAAAAGAAAAACTATAAATTTAAAGAATATATGGGATTCTCCAATTAAATTTAGTGGTGTCCTATACAATTTAACGGGTATTTTCTACTAAAAATTTAGTGGGGTCCCCCATCGCCATCGCCATCACCGTCTCCATTTCCATCACTGTTGTCTTCTCCGCCTATAGCTCACACATTCACAACCACCATCATCGTCTCGGTCGTCGTCAATTTGATCTTATCCGCCTGTAATCCTGTTGCAACAACCGTCGTCGTCATCGACTAACCCAGAGATTTTTGCCTTCTTCGTCGCTTAACCTAAAATTGATACTCTATTGGTTCCTTCTTCGTCGTTTGATAGGGTTTTGTTGTTGCGATGGTTTTTTTGTTGGATTTCTGTTACGGTTTCCTCTTTATGAGGTAATGCTCCATTGTTTTTGTCCGTGGTAGTTGCGAACAGATAGAAAAGACGATTACTGTTATAGCCGTTATTATATTTTTTACTTCATTTATGTTTGTTTTTTTTTTCTTTTTCAAAGCGGGGTGTTGAGCAGATGCAAACATTTAAGTTAGTATGCATTTTTAACAGTATAAATTAAGAAAATATTTCAATATATGTTTTAAAATAGTTTGACCACATATAATGCGGTGTTTATCTCCTTCACCACCACAAACGCACCACAAACGCCTGTAACGAGGCGTTTGTGGCCAAAAAAACTCCAGGGTTGGTGTTGATCACATGCTAAAGATTTTTTAGTGGTGATATGGCAACTGGTGATTGATTGGCTAAAATAACCATGTGAATGAATATCATTACTTCTATCTAACATATATTTAAAATTAAGTCTTTTATTTATAAAATAAATAAATTAATGTCACTTGGTATTCACTATCAACAACCTTCTTCATTTTAACACCCTTTTTTCATCATTGTCATGTTAGCACTCTAAGCTTAAAAGATTTATTATCCATTATACGTCAGCGTCACCGTTATCTATAATCTGATATTATGATGATCGGATATTTAAAGGCCACTAGACCACCCTCTACTTCTTAAGTTATGGGTACACATGCGTCCACCTCGTTTACTACTAGGTATCTAAGTTGGTTCAATGTATTATTTCATGCAAGTTTTGAAGTTATTTAATTTATTGTCTCATCTCTTGTATTAATTTACGGTAGTTTATATGAATTGATGTAATGTGACTATAAGTTAAGAAAAGATATCAATTATCACTAAAATGGTATTTGTAGAACCTTAAGTGTTACGACACACCTATCTTGGGATGTAAATGAGCTGATTTACGTATTCAAATTAAATTTGACCCATTAAAAGTTTAATTTGTGCCGAGTTTAAATAAGCCCGAGTTTAAACTTGAATATATTTTGAAAATTGTTTGATAAACTAGTTCGAGTTAGAACTTTTTATAGTTCGAACAAGTTCATGAAAAATGGGTATTTATTTATAATAATATAAACCGGTTATATGAAAAATGGATGAGTATTTATTTAATATAGTAAACAGATTATTAAAACGAAAAATGGATCTCATAAATTGATTCATTTTAAATTAAATTCGTATTCGAAACAGATTATTAGTAAACAGTATTTATTTAATTTCCATTGAAACATATCTATCTATTCTATAGTTTCTATTAAAATCCTATAATGATTATGTCATTATTAGACTAATTCATTTGTTAAAAAAAATCAAAAAACAAAAGAAAAAGATCTAAACATGGTGGGTGATGTCATTAATATAAATAATTTTGAATTAAAATTAAATTAAATTTAATTAATTAATTATTATTATTAAATCTTATTAATAGTTATTTTAATTATTAAAATTAAATAATTTTGAATTATTTTAATTATTTATTTTGAATTGAGTACGAGAAGGTATAAAAGCTAAGTAAGAGGAAACCAATTCTAAATTTAAATTTAAATTTACACTTTTAAAATAAAATAACAAACAATATTTTCTCTTATGATTGGATGTGGATTGTTTAATATGCATTTTAGGCATTTGATGATGAGTTTCTTAGTAGGATTCTCTGATTCCACGGGTCATTAAACTAAATGACTTTAGCATTTATGTTCATTTAATACCTAAAATATATCATTAAACTATTTCGTTTAAACAAACATGTGGTTTCATGGGTGATTTCACTAGTTTATATTTATTGTACTTGAAATTACACCAGGATAAATTGATTCATTTTAAATTAACTTCGTATTCGAAACATAAAATAAAATTCCCAATCTCTATACAAAGGATTTTGGTTTAAGTAATTTATAAGTCTTTTCCTTTAAAAGAGAAAAAGCACTACCACGTTTATATATAATTTAGATATCAAATCTTACAAACTGGTCGTATGGTCTAGTGGTTAGGACATTGGACTCTGAATCCGGTAACTTGAGTTCCAATCTCGGTAGGACCTATTTGGTTTTTGATTTTTTTAATTTTTTTTGTTTTTTCATTTTGGGCCACAACTAGAGTTCCGCTTACATTTCAGAGCTAGAAGAACATGGGCCAGAGTTACTTAGTTTTATGCTTCGTTTGGATCCATCCAGAACCCACTTAGGATTTGAGGATATCTATATAGTCATATAAAGCTCTAAAATGATGATGTCGTTATTAAGCTAATTACCCTTTAATTTTCATAATGATGATGTCATAATTATTATTATATTAATTTTATTAAAAAATAATACGAAATCTTTTATAAAAGGAAATACGAATATCTCCTAAATTGTAAAATTTTCTACAGAACACTCAAATTTTAAAACATATTGTACAATTTTTATATAATAATTGTATTTTAATTTTCTAAAAAAATTTAAAAGGCATTTATTATTACTAATAATTATTATTATTATTATTAAAAATATAAATATTTAACTTTAAACGAACTTTATTATTATTATTATTATTATTTACTTTATAATAATTATAATTATTATATTATTAATATTCAAATATGGATTCTTTTTACGAAATTAGTTACGTCACATATGTATGAGAAAATATATGTCTCTATATATTTGTAACAACAACGACAAGTTTCCTAGTCAAACGGGTCATTAAAATAAATTATTTTAGCATTTACATTCACTTAATATCAAAAACATGTCATTAAATTGTTTCGTTTAAACAAACTCGTGATTTCACGAGTCATTTCACTAGTCATTATGTATTTGCCATACGGTTACAATCCAATGGTAGAATGCAGTTCATTTTGACATATGTATTTGGATGATAATATTTTATTCTATACTCATTTTTTTCTCATTTTAGACATTGCCAGAATCACTTAGTATATGTTTGACATAACTAGTTAGTAGTTTTTAGCTGATAGTTTTAGCTAATAACTTTTAGCTTTTTTAACATATTTATTTTCTTTATATGTTTGGCAAAACTAGCTGGTAGCTGATAGCTTTTAGCTGATAACTGGTAGCTTTTAGCTGATAACTGGTAGCTAGGTATGGCAATTGTAGTGACCCGAACTTTTCCATGTTTATATATATTAAATGAAATTGTTATTTACATGATTAAGTGTTTCCAATATGTTAAGTAATTAAACTTGTTAAGACTTGATTAAGTGAAATAGATTTCATATAGACAATTGACCACCCAAGTTGACCGGTGATTCACGAATTTTAAAACTTGTAAAAACTATATGATGTTATATATATGGATATATATATATAGTTAACATGGTATTATGATAAGTAAACATATCATTCAGTATATTAACAATGAACTACATATGTAAAAACAAGACTACTAACTTAAGGATTTCGAAACGAAGCATATATGTAACGATTATCGTTGTAACGACATTTAATTGTATATATATATATATCATATTAAGATATATTAATACATCATAATATCATGATAATGTAATAATTTAACATCTCATTTGATATAATAAACAATGGGTTAACAACACTTAACAGGATCGTTAACCTAAAGGCTTCAAAACAACATTTACATGTAACGACTAACGACGATTTAACGACTCAGTTAAAATGTATATACATGTAGTGTTTTAATATGTATTCATACACTTTTGAAAGACTTCAAGACACTTATCAAAATACTTCTACTTAACAAAAATGCTTACAATTACATCCTCGTTCAGTTTCATCAACAATTCTACTCGTATGCACCTGTATTCGTACTCGTACAATACACAGCTTTTAGATGTATGTACTATTGGTATATACACTCCAATGATCAGCTCTTAGCAGCCCATGTGAGTCACTTAACACATGTGGGAACTATCATTTGGCAACTAGCATGAAATATCTCATAAAATTACAAAAATATTAGTAATCATTCATGACTTATTTACAAGTAAACAAAATTACACATCCTTTATATCTAATCCATATACCAACGACCAAAAATACCTACAAAAACTTTTATTCTTCAATTTTATTCATTTAATTGATCTCTCTCAAGTTCTATCTTCAAGTTCTAAGTGTTCTTCATAAATTCTATAAGTTCTAGTTTCATAAAATCAAGAATACTTCCAAGTTTGCTAGCTTACTTCCAATCTTATAAAGTGATCATCCAACCTCAAGAAATCTTTATTATTTACAGTAAGATATCTTTCTAATACAAGGTAATACTCATATTCAAACTTTTATTCAATTTCTATAACTATAACAATCTTATTTCGAGTGGAAATCTTACTTGAACTTGTTTTCGTGTCATGATTCTGCTTCAAGAACTTTCAAGCCATCCAAGGATCCTTTGAAGCTAGATCTATTTTTCTCATTTCTAGTAGGTTTATCCACAAAACCTGAGGTAGTAATGATGTTCATAACATCATTCGATTCATATATATAAAACTACCTTATTCGAAAGTTTAAACTTGAAATCACTAGAACATAGTTTAGTTAATTCTAAACTTGTTCGCAAACAAAAGTTAATCCTTCTAACTTGAATTTTAAAATCAACTTCTATATGATATGCTAACTTAATGATTTAAAACTGGAAAACACGAAAAACACCGTAAAACCGGATATACGCCGT
This sequence comes from Rutidosis leptorrhynchoides, assembly GCF_046630445.1. Lineage (NCBI taxonomy): Eukaryota > Viridiplantae > Streptophyta > Magnoliopsida > Asterales > Asteraceae > Rutidosis > Rutidosis leptorrhynchoides. The sequence goes on from NC_092339.1 coordinate 13,419,717, forward strand.
CGTAGTAACACCGCGGGCTGTTTTGGGTTTGATAATTAAAAACTATGATAAACTTTGATTTAAAAGTTGTTCTTCTGGGAAAATGATTTTTCTTATGAACATGAAACTATATTCAAAAATCATGGTTAAACTCAAAGTGGAAGTATGTTTTTCAAAATGGTCATCAAGACGTCGTTCTTTCGACTGAAATGACTACCTCTTACAAAAACGACTTGTAACTTATATTTCTGACTATAAACCTATACTTTTTCTATTTAGATTAATAAAATAGAGTTCAATTTTAAACCATAGCAATTTGATTCACTCAAAACGGATTTAAAACGAAGAAGTTATGGGTAAAACAAGATTGAATATTTTTTTGATTGTTGCAGCTACGGGAAATATTGTAACAAAACTATATTAATCATATCCTAGCCAACTTATATTGTATTATACATGTATTCTAATATATTATGTAATCTTGGGATATCATAGACACGTATGCAAATGTTTTGACATATCATATCGACCCATCTATATATATTATTTGGAACAACCATAGACACTCTATATGCAGTAATGTTGGAGTTAGCTATACAGGGTTGAGGTTGATTCCAAAAATATATATACGTTGAGTTGTGATCTAGCCTGAGATGTGTATACACTGGGTTGTGGATTGGATTGTGAATCGACCAGTCGCCAAGTCTTACTTCCCGACGAAGTAAAAATCTGTGAAAGTGAGTTATAGTCCCACTTTTAAAATCTAATATTTTGGGATGAGAATACATGCAATTTTATAAATGTTTTACGAAATAGACACAAGTAAATGAAACTACATTATATGGGTGAATGATCGAAGCTGAATATGCCCCTTTTTAGCTTGGTAGCCTAAGAATTTAGGAACAAACCCCCAAATTGACGCGAATCCTAAAGATAGATCTATAGGGCCCAACAAGCCCCGTTCTGGAATTTGGAATGCTTTAGTACTTTGATTTTATCATGTCCGATGGGTGTCCCGGAATGATGGGGATATTCTATATGCATCTTGTTAATTTCGGTTACCAGGTGTTCACCATATGAATGATTTTTATCTCAATGTATGGGATGTATATTGAAATATGAAATCTTGTGGTCTATTACTATGATTTGATAATATATAGGTTAAACGTATAACTCGTTGACTTCTTCTACTACACCGGGATGATTGGCAGTTCGGACGAGTGGATGAATAAGATCCAGAATTTGAGATAGTATATTATCGTGACGAGATGCTCTCGAAATGAGAGAGAAAATGGTGTCTCGAACAGGTTCGCCGGTAAGTGCTTCAGGTTCTTCGCCAAGAGGGCAATGTGGTGGATGGAAGGGATCGCCTTCTTCTTGTCTCCAATAATTAAGTAGGCTACGAACTCATCCCCAATTCATCCAGAATAGGTGATGGCTGATTGGTTGATCCATTCCGGTTACACTGTCTTCAGAATTAAGGTGAATATCCATATCGGAATAGCTGTCAGAGTTTAAGGAATTTGAACTAGATACGGGATCCATCTTGTATAATTAGGGAGATGATTTTTGATATGAATTAGATTATAGAATTTAGTTTGGTATTCTTCAATACATAATTTACATATGTATATATAATACCAAAATTCCATAAATCACGGAGAAATTTTCGGAAGATGTCAGGAAAAGTTTACAGTAACAGATACGCTAAGATATGAATTTTTGTCTATACACTATTTATGCAATAAATGCAGGAAAAAGTGTCTAGACTTAAGAATGATAAGCAGGTAATTTCCGACAAAAAAAAAATGATAAGCAAAACTTTTGACATGCAGCTACGGTCGAAGTCCAGACTTACGAATGCATCCTAACAACTATCAGTTAGATACACTAATGCAAGACCTGGTTCACTAGGACCAACGCTCTGATACCAACTGTGACGATCGCTCCAAATCCATATGGACGAACACGTCATTCATCGATTTCATTGCGAGGTATTTGACCTCTATATGATACGTTTTGTAAACATTGCATTCTTTTGAAAAGGCACACCATAAATGAATATTTAAATCAAAGGTTTTCGACATCTGATGATTTCTACATATAGACAATCACCATAAATAATAGTTTACAATAGTACTTCCGTTGACAATGCAGTCAAAATAAGATACATGGTGATGATTTGGTGAATGCAACGTTTCCTTGAAAAAATATGCCATGTAAGACTCCATGCACATAGCTTGTCTAACATATAATCAAACAGCGGAAGACTTCTAGGGAACCTGAGAATAAACATGCTAACAAGTGTCAACACAAAGGTTGGTGAGTTCATAGTTTTAATGTTTCGTATAATCTGTATATAAAGGTGGATCACAAGATTTCAGTTGTTTCATCCAGAAACGTTTATCAAAATATTCTACGAAATTGAGCACCCTGGTAACTAAACTTTAACTTATATATAATTTGCACCCTTTGTATAATCATCTTAATAATACACGCAAACCAACGTGTACGCTTCTTAAATAGCATACATCCGTTAAAAGGCTAGTGCTCTAGCTCGGACGGGGATATCAAGCCCTATGGATCCATATACTACTACTCGCGCCCACCAGTTCTTATAACCGGCAGTTACTAGTTACCAAAGCTAAGGGATTTTCGGTTCAAACTCAGTATAGAATTTAGTATGTACTTGTATCCATTGCATTTAAAATAAAGTGAATGTATTCTCAGCCCAAAAATATAGATTGCAAAAACAATTAAAAAGGGAGCAAATGAAACTCACCTTAGCAGCATATAAAGTCGTTCACCAAAATGTGATCGAAACTCGGATTACCAAATAATCGTAGATCTCAACCTAGAGAACATATGTTGGTCAATAAATGTCTATCAAGCTAGGTCAGGTCATAGTGTATCACAATCCTAATGCTCGAGATCGACATACAAAAGTTATCCAAAGTCATTTCAAAAAGTCAATTTTGACATTAGTTCAATAAAACGAGACATACCTTATATAAAGAGTCATTTACTCGGTTGGTAATATTCAAAAATCCATTTTATCAATCTCGTAAACAAGTTGTTTAAATCTTAATTGCAGATTCAAAAGCAATTTCAATTAACGTCAATCATAATTCAGTTGATCATATCTCTTAATCCGTTCATCGAAACTATTCGATATCTAAATGAAAAGTCATTGATTTTTCGCCAGCTTTCCAAAAACATGCATATCATATACCTTTTACCAGTAACATATGTATTTAATTCGTGATTCATCATAAACTGTTTAACGACGAAATTTAGCATACAAGCATGTATAAATATATATACTCGAGCACTAGACATGGATACACAATTAATATATAAAAGATAAAATATGAGTGCTTACGTATCAATATTGATATTCAATATTGTAGGAAAGTACGTAGACGTAACGGAGATGATAAACACTAGATTTGATTCACAAATATACCCCCGAACATTACCCATAACCTCCTTGGCAATAACCCATAATTTCCTTAGCTCTATCCCACTTGAAAACCATTTTGAAAGTGACACGCTCATAACCTCGTCGTAGTATTTTATGTATAATACTAATTAATAACATTAATAATAATAAGATTAATAATAATATTAATCTTAATAATAATAATAATAATAATAATAATAATAATAATAATAATATAAATAATAATACGGAGGAATGATGAATGAAAAGTGAATCAGAAATCAGAAAACGTTCGAATTTATAGATGTGACCAGATTTCAGACCCCATGCGATCGCGAGTTTTCAGTGTTTTTGCCATGCGATCGCATGGCCGCCTTATCCGTTTTTGTTTGCTAGTTCGCCGACATCAAATAGTGTTTACTGTAGCAAATAGTGTTTACTGTAGCAAATAGTGTTTTACTGTAGCAAAGTCGTTTTCACTGTAGCAAATAATGTTTTATTGTAGGAAAGTCGTTTTTACTTGTACATATATATATATATATATATATATATATATATATATATATATATATATATATATATATATATATACATATAATTGTTCATGAATCGTCGAGAGTAGTCAAAGGTAATTGTATATATAAAACAGTTCTAAAATTTTGAGACTCAATCTAACAGACATTGCTTATCGTGTCGAAAACATTAAATCATTTAAAGATAAAGTTTAAATTTGGTCAGAAATTTCCGGGTCATCACACTTTTTAAACCTTTATCAATAAAATAAAGGTTATGGTTGTTTTAAAAATGAATGCAGTCTTTGAAAAACGTCTCATATAGAGGTCAAAACCTCGCGACAAAATCAATTAATATGGAACGTTTATAATCAATATGAACGGGACATTTCAGTTGGTATCCGAGCGTTGATCTTAGAGAACCAGAAATTTGCATTAGTGTGCCTTATCGAGTTTGTTAGGATACATTAGTGAGTCTGGACTTCGACCGTGTTTTCTTTAAAAACGATTGCTTAACACTTTTGTTGGAAACTATATATTATTAACATGTAAATATTATGTGATATATTAATCTCTTAATGTGTTTGATATTGTGTGATAGATGTCTACCAATAGTACAAATCTCATCGACTCACCTAATAATAATGAAGAGTCGAATATAATTTGGGAAGATTCACAAATTCCAGAAGAGGAACTGGAAAAGAGGAACCGGAAGAAGAGGAACCAGAAGAAGAGGAACCGGAAGAAGAGGAATCAGAAGAGGAGGAACCGGAAGAGGAGGAACCAGAAGAAGAAGAGGTTTCGGAGGAAGAAATATTGATACCTACAGTAAATCGATTAAATAAAAGAAAATCATCAACCAACGGACCAAAGTTAAAAATGGTCAATGGTGTTTCCGCCGAGGAAGCAAAATATTGGGAAGATTACCAATTTTCCGATGAATCGGATCCCGATGAGGATTCCGATGATGTTATAGAAATTACCTCGACCCAATTTAATATGGCAAAAGAAAATAATAAGGGAAAAGGTATAAAAATAGAGAAACCTGATTCCAATCCCGATGAACTTTATATGTATCGGCAACATCCGTATTTTCTAAATTGTAACAATAACCCGGGAACCTCTAAACCACCAGGTTTTTCTAAACCATTGTGGAAAACGATGGCTCGTATTAGAAGAGCACCATATATCCCTAGAAAATTAGAAAAACGAACCAAGTCCGAAGAAGAAGAAACCAGTGATTCAGATTAGAGGGTTGCAATCATGTTGTGTATTATATGTATTGTGGTGTGCTTGTACTTTTATGTTCTATGTAAAAATTGCTTGTATTGTTTGTTAATTATCTTTTACGAATCTAATCCCTGTCTATTTTACAGTATAAAAACAAAATGGACGTTAAGGTTAGACAACCGAATATTTTAGAAGACCTACCAGAGGATATGATTGAGGAAATCTTGTCTAGAGTCGGTCGAAATTCATCAGCACATTTAGTTATGGCGAAATTAACTTGTCAAACATTTGAAAGACTTTCCAGAAATGCCTTAGTTTATAAAAGGCTTTCCTTTGATAGGTGGAGTATATCACATTGGGGAGACTGTAAGTTACGCCGTGTTTTCTTTAAAGCGTTAAATGCGGGGAACCCAAATGCAATTTTACGCTACGGGTTAAGAACCTATTTTGACTCAACATATCCCAACATAGGATTTAGTGAGTTAGAAAGAGCTTCTAACATGCAACATAAAGAAGCATGTTATACTTACGGGTTAGTGATGTTCGCTTCTTATCAAAGTGAGAAAAAGAATATTGGGTTACAACTTTTAAATAAAACCTTCCCACAAGTGACGGATTCAGTAGTTGGGGTGAGAAACAAGGTTTTTAGATTATTGCGAGGCTGTTGGACATTACGAAACCCTCGTCCTTTTGACGACATTACAACATGCTGCCTAGCCAATGGTCATAACGGTTACTTTCCACAAGACCAAGGATGGGAAGTCGTCTTAGTAAAACCTGAATGCATGACTTGTTTCTGGACTTATGAATTACGTGTCTTTATTTCTTTTGCTGAACAACTTGCGTATTAACTAGAATTGCCTTTATAGCTGCTGAGTAGCAAATATATTATGTGCTATATTTCATCCTATATGTATAATAGTGGTATTGTAAGTTTGTAAAATATTGTATAAAGGTTTGAACGCGAAATATTATTGTAATAAGTTTTTCATATAGAAGCGTAGTAGTTGAGTTGTATAGTAGCTAGTACGTATGAACTTAACGGGTAGGTACTACCCAAATTAAAACTATAAAATGCTAATATGAAGAAAAGGCTTTTATAAATAAGTTCATATAATGCTACGAGATACTATTGACTACTCTTAAATTCTATATGATTAACTCAATTCTTTTGGCTATTTTTGAAGGAAATGGCACCGACGACTCGTCAGAATTTGAACATGAGCGAGGAAGACTTCCGTGTTTTCCTTGCAGCAAATATAGCCGCAGTACAGGCTGCGATGCAAAATAACAATAACTTTGGATCTAGCAGTGGAACTAATTCCACAAGAAATCGTGTAGGATGCTCCTACAAAGAATTCACTGCCTGCAAACCTTTGGAATTTGATGGAACTGAAGGACCAATTGGATTGAAACGGTGGACCGAGAAAGTCAAATTGGTGTTTGCGATAAGTAAGTGTACTGAAGAGGATAAAGTTAAGTACGCTACGCATACCTTCACAGGTACTGCGTTAACGTGGTGGAACACCTATCTTGAACAGGTAGGACAAAATGCTGCTTACGCACTACCGTGGTCGGCATTCAAGCAATTGATGAAAGAGCAGTACCGTCCTAGAAATGAATTCAATAAGCTCAAGGTAGAGCTTAGAGAGTTACGAATACAAGGGCTCGACATTACCACATATGAATGACGATTCACAGAGTTGTGCCTTTTATGTCCAGAAACGTTCAAAGATGAAGAAGAGAAGATCGACGCGTTTATAAAAGGGCTACAGTAAGGATTCAAGAAGATGTGAGTTCACACGAGCCTACTTCCATACAAAAGGTAAGTCGAATGGCTCATAAACTCATAAATCAGATTGAGGGAAGAATTAAAGAGCAGGCGGCTAAAGAAGCTAACACGAAATAACTCAAGAGAAAGTGGGAAGAAACCAGTGACAAGGGTCACCAATACAACAACAACAACAATTACAATCACAACCGCAACAACAATCGCAACAATAACCGCAATCCCAACAATAACTACAACAAACATCCCAACAACAACAACAACAACTACAACAACCGTTCTAACAACAATAACAATCCCAACAACAACCTCAATAACAACAACGGCAACAAAAACCAAAAATGCCAAAGGTGTGAAGAGTACCACCAGAATGGGTTCTGTACGACATTTTGCACCAAGTGTAAAAGAACTGGCCATGGTGCGAAAAAGTGTGAGGTCTACGGACCAAAGTTTAACAGAACTAAAGGAACAAATAGTGGCGAAACAAGTAATGCCGCCTTTGTTTGTTATGGATGTGGAAAACCGGGCCACATTAGAAGTAATTACCCGAATCAGGGGAATACTAATGGGCAGGGCCGCGGAAGAGTTTTCAATATTAATACGGCAGAAGCGCAGGAAGACCTAGAGCTTGTTACGGGTACGTTTCTTATTGATAATAAATCTGCTTATGTTTTATTTGATTCGGGTGCGGATAGAAGCTATATGAGTAGAGATTTTTGTGCTAAGTTAAGTTGTCCATTGACGCCTTTGGATAGTAAATTTTTACTCGAATTAGCAAACGGTAAATTAATTTCAGCAGATAATATATGTCGGGATAGAGAAATTAAACTGGGGGATGAAATGTTTAAAATTGATTTAATACCAGTCGAGTTAGGGAGTTTTGATGTAATAATTGGTATGGACTGGTTGAAAAAGGTGAGAGCAGAGGTCGTTTGTTACAAAAATGCGATTCGCATTATGCGTGAAAAGGGAAAACCTTTAATGGTGAACGGAGAGAAGAACAATGCTAAATTAAATCTTATTAGTAGTTTGAAGGCGTAGAAACTAATAAGAAAAGGTTGTTAGGTCATTCTAGCACACATCAAGGAAGTTAAACCTGAAGAAAAGAACATCAGTGATGTTCCTGTCGCAAAAGAATTTCCCGATGTATTTTCGAAAGAATTACCGGGATTACCCCCACATCGATCCGTTGAATTTCAAATAGACCTTGTACCAGGAGCTGCACCAATAGCTCGTGCTCCATACAGACTCGCACCCAGCGAAATGAAAGAATTACAAAGTCAGTTACAGGAACTTTTAGAGCGTGGTTTTATTCAACCAAGCACATCACCATGAGGAGCTCCTGTTTTGTTTGTCAAGAAGAAGGATGGTACATTTAGGTTGTGTATCAACTATCGAGAGTTGAACAAACTTACCATCTAGAACCGTTACCCACTACCGAGAATCGACGACTTATTTGATCAATTACAAGGCTCGTCGGTTTATTCGAAGATTGATTTACGTTCTGGGTATCATCAAATGCGGGTGAAGGAGGATGATATTCCAAAGACTGCTTTTAGGATGCGTTACGGTCATTACGAGTTTATGGTTATGCCGTTTGGGTTGACTAACGCACCAGCTGTGTTCATGGACCTTATGAACCGAGTGTGTGGACCATACCTTGATAAGTTTGTCATTGTTTTCATCGATGACATACATATTTACTCAAAGAATGACCAAGAGCATGAAGAACATTTGAGAAAAGTGCTAGAGTTGTTAAGAAAAGAAAAACTGTACGCTAAGTTTTCAAAGTGTGCATTTTGGTTGGAAGAAGTTCAATTCCTCGGTCATATAGTGAACAAAGAAGGTATTCAAGTGGATCCAGCAAAGATTGAAACCGTTGAAAAGTGGGAAACCCCGAAAACTCCGAAACACATACGCCAATTTTTAGGACTAGCTGGTTATTACAGGAGATTCATCCAAGATTTTTCCAAAATAGCAAAACCCTTGACTGCATTAACGCATAAAGGGAGGAAATTTGAATGGAATGATGAACAAGAAAAAGCGTTTCAATTGTTGAAGAAAAAGTTAACTACGGCACCTATATTGTCATTACCTGAAGGGAATGATGATTTTGTGATATATTGTGACGCCTCAAAGCAAGGTCTCAGTTATGTATTAATGCAACGAACGAAAGTAATTGCTTATGCGTCTAGACAATTGAAGATTCACGAGCAGAATTATACGACGCATGATTTGGAATTAGACGCGGTTATTTTTGCATTAAACACTTGGAGGCACTACTTATATGGGGTCAAAAGTATTATATATACCGACCACAAAAGTCTTCAACACATATTTAATCAGAAACAACTGAACATGAGACAGCGCAGATGGATTGAATTGTTGAATGATTACGACTTTGAGATTCGTTACCACCCGAGGAAGGCAAATGTGGTAGCCGACGCCTTGAGCAGAAAGGACAGAGAACCTATTCGAGTAAAAGCTATGAATATAATGATTCACACTAACCTTACTACTCAAATAAAGGAGGCGCAACAAGGAGTTTTAAAAGAGGGAAACTTAAGGGATGAAATACCCAAAGGATTGGAGAAGCATCTTAATATTCGGGAAGACGGAACCCGGTATAGGGCTGAAAGAATTTGGGTACCAAAATTTGGAGATATGAGAGAAATGGTACTTAGAGAAGCTCATAAAACCAGATACTCAATACATCCTGGAACGGGAAAGATGTACAAGGATCTTAAGAAACATTTTTAGTGGTTAGGTATGAAAGCCGATGTTGCTAAATATGTAGGAGAATGTTTGACGTGTTCTAAGGTCAAAGCTGAGCATCAGAAACCATCAGGTCTACTTCAACAACCCGAAATCCCAGAATGGAAATGGGAAAACATTACCATGGATTTCATCACTAAATTGCCAAGGACTGCAAGTGGTTTTGATACTATTTGAGTAATAGTTGATCGTCTCACCAAATCAGCACACTTCCTGCCAATAAGAGAAGAAGACAATATGGAGAAGTTAGCACGACTGTATTTGAAGGAAGTCGTCTCCAGACATGGAATACCAATCTTTATTATCTCTGATAGGGATGACAGATTTATTTCAAGATTTTGGCAGACATTACAGCAAGCATTAGGAACTCGTCTAGACATGAGTACTGCCTATCTTCCACAAACTGATGGGCAGAGTGAAAGGACGATATAAACACTTGAGGACATGCTACGAGCATGTGTTATTGATTTCAGAAACAGTTGGGATCGACATCTACTGTTAGCAGAATTTTCCTACAACAACAGCTACCATTCAAGCATTGAGATGGCACTATTTGAAGCACTTTATGGTAGAAAGTGCATGTCTCCGATTTGTTGAAGTGAAGTGGGGGATAGACAGATTACGGGTTCGGAGATAATACAAGAAACTACCGAGAAGATCATCCAAATTCAACAACGGTTGAAAACCGCCCAAAGTAGAAAAAAGAGCTACGCTGACATTAAAAGAAAAGATATAGAATTTGAAATTGGAGAGATGGTCATGCTTAAAGTTGCACCTTGGAAAGGCATTGTTCGATTTGGTAAACGAGGGAAATTAAACCCAAGATATATTGGACCATTCAAGGTTATTGATCGCGTCGGACCAGTAGCTTACCGACTTGAATTGCAACAACAACTCGCAGCTGTACATAACACTTTCCACGTCTCAAATTTGTAGAAATGTTTTGCTAAAGAAGATCTCACTATTCCGTTAGACGAAATCCAAATCAACGAAAAACTTCAATTCTTCGAAGAACCCGTCGAAATAATGGATCGTGAGGTTAAAAGACTTAAGCAAAACAAGATACCAATTGTTAAGGTTCGATGGAATGCTCGTAGAGGACCCGAGTTCACCTGGAAACGAGAAGATCAGATGAAGAAGAAGTACCCGCACTTAGTTCCAGAAGGTATGTCAACACCTCCAACTGCTTAAAATTTCGGGACGAAATTTATTTAACGGGTAGGTACTGTAGTGACTCGAACTTTTCCATGTTTATATATATTAAATGAAATTGTTATTTACATGATTAAGTGTTTCCGACATGTTAAGCAATCAAACTTGTTAAGACTTGATTAAGTGAATATAGACAATTGACCACCCAAGTTGACCGGTGATTCACGAACGTTAAAACTTGTAAAAACTATATGATGTTATATATATGGATATATATATAGTTAACATGGTATTATGATAAGTAAACATATCATTCAGTATATTAACAATGAACTACATATGTAAAAACAAGACTACTAACTTAAGGATTTCGAAACGAGGCATATATGTAACGATTATCGTTGTAACGACATTTAATTGTATATATATCATATTAAGATATATTAATACATCATAATATCATGATAATGTAATAATTTAACATCTCATTTGATATAATAAATAATGGGTTAACAAAACTTAACATGATCGTTAACCTAAAGGCTTCAAAACAACATTTACATGTAACGACTAACGATGATTTAACGACTCAGTTAAAATGTATATACATGTAGTGTTTTAATATGTATTCATACACTTCTGAAAGACTTCAAGACACTTATCAAAATACTTCTACTTAACAAAAATGCTTACAATTACATCCTCGTTCAGTTTCATCAACAATTCTACTTGTATGCACCCGTATTCGTACTCGTACAATACACAGCTTTTAGATGTATGTACTATTGGTATATACACTCCAATGATCAGCTCTTAGCAGCCCATTTGATTCACCTAACACATGTGGTAACCATCATTTGGCAACTAGCATGAAATATCTCATAAAATTACAAAAATATTAGTAATCATTCATGACTTATTTACAAGTAAACAAAATTACACATCCTTTATATCTAATCCATATACCAACGACCAAAAACACCTACAAACACTTTCATTCTTCAATTTTATTCATCTAATTGACCTCTCTCAAGTTCTATCTTCAAGTTCTAAGTGTTCTTCATAAATTCTATAAGTTCTAGTTTCATAAAATCAAGAATACTTCCAAGTTTGCTAGCTTACTTCCAATCTTGTAAAGTGATCATCCAACCTCAAAAAATCTTTCTTATTTACAGTAATATATCTTTCTAATACAAGGTAATACTCATATACAAAATTTGATTCAATTTCTATAACTATAGCAATCTTATTTCGAGTAGAAATCTTACTTGAACTTATTTTCGTGTCAAGATTCTGCTTCAAGAACTTTCAAGCCATCCAAAGATCCTTTGACGCTAGATCTATTTTTCTCATTTCCAGTAGGTTTATCCACAAAACCTGAGGTAGTAATGATGTTCATAATATCATTCGATTCATATATATAAAACTACCTTATTCGAAGGTTTAAACTTGAAATCACTAGAACATAGTTTAGTTAATTCTAAACTTGTTCGCAAACAAAAGTTAATCATTCTAACTTGACTTTTAAAATCAACTAAACACATGTTATATATCTATATGATATGCTAACTTAATGATTTAAAACCGAAAAACACGAAAAACACCGTAAAACCAGATATACGCCGTCGTAGTAACACCACGGGCTGTTTTGGGTTTGATAATTAAAAACTATGATAAACTTTGATTTAAAAGTTGTTCTTCTGGAAAAATGATTTTTCTTATGAACATGAAACTATATCCAAAAATCATGGTTAAACTCAAAGTGGAAGTATGTTTTTCAAAATGGTCATCAAGACGTCGTTCTTTCGACTGAAATGACTACCTCTTACAAAAATGACTTGTAACTTATATTTCCGACTATAAACCTATACTTTTTCTGTTTAGATTAATAAAATAGAGTTCAATATGAAACCATAGCAATTTTATTCGCTCAAAACGGATTTAAAACGAAGAAGTTATGGGTAAAACAAGATTGGATATTTTTTTGATTGTTGTAGCTACGGGAAATATTGTAAAAAATCTATATTAATTATATCCTAGCTAACTTATATTGTATTATACATGTATTCTAATATATTATGTAATCTTGGGATACCATAGACACGTATGCAAATGTTTTGACATATCATATCGACCCATCTATATATATTATTTGGAACAACCATAGACACTATATATGCAGTAATGTTGGAGTTAGCTATACAGGGTTGAGGTTGATTTTAAAAATATATATACTTTGAGTTGTGATCTAGCCTGAGACGTGTATACACTGGGTTGTGGATTGGGTCAAGATAATATATATCAATTTATTTCTGTACATCTAACTATGGACAACTAGTTGTAGGTTACTAACGAGGACAGCTGACTTAATAAACTTAAAACATTAAAACGTATTAAAAATGTTGTAAATATATTTTGAACATACTTTGATATATATGTACATATTTGTTATAGATTCGTGAATCGACCAGTGGCCAAGTCTTACTTCCCGATGAAGTAAAAATCTGTGAAAGTGAGTTATAGTCCCACTTTTAAAATCTAATATTTTGGGATGAGAATACATGAAATTTTATAAATGTTTTACGAAATAGACAGAAGTAAATGAAACTACATTATATGGGTGAATGATCGAAGCCGAATATGCCCCTTTTTAGCTTGGCAGCCTAAGAATTTGGGAACAGACCCCCAAATTGACGCGAATCCTAAAGATAGATCTATCGGGCCCAACAAGCCCCATTCTGGAATTTGGAATGCTTTAGTACTTCGATTTTATCATGTCCGATGGGTGTCCCGGAATGATGGGGATATTCTATATGCATCTTGTTAATGTCGGTTACCAGGTGTTCACCATATGAATGATTTTTATCTCTATGTATGGGATGTATATTGAAATATGAAATCTTGTGGTCTATTACTATGATTTGATAATATATAGGTTAAACCTATAACTCACCAACATTTTTGTTGACGTTTTAAGCATGTTTATTCTCAGGTAATTATTAAGAGCTTCCGCTGTTGCATACTAAAATAAGGACAAGATTTGGAGTCCATGCTTGTATGATATTATGTAAAAACTGTATTCAAGAAACTTATTTTTGATGTAATATATTCTTATTGTAAACCATTATGTAATGGTCGTGTGTAAACGGTATATTTTAGATTATCATTATTTGATAATCTACGTAATGCTTTTTAAACCTTTATCGATAAAATAAAGGTTATGCTTGTTTTAAAAATGAATGCAGTCTTTGAAAAACGTCTCATATAGAGGTCAAAACCTCGCGACGAAATCAATTAATATGGAACGTTTATAATCAATATTAACGGGACATTTCAGCAATGGTCACCCGATCCGATGGACATCCATCCGATCCACCCGTTTCGTGATGGATATAGATGAACTTAAATGGATATAGATACAGATATAGATGAACCTAAATGGATACGGATATGGATATGGATGAAAAGTTTCATCCATGGATATATCCATTTACACCTAAATATATATACAAATACATAAATATAGATATATGCTTACAATTTAGTATTGCAAATTCATTTACCATTAAATTTGCATTTTGCTTCTCAACCTTATATTGAATAAACTATGATATATTATAATAAAATACATATATCTAATACAATAAACATACATATTACACATTTAATTTTTCATAAACTATGTTTAATAGTAAATTCAACAAAATTGTGTTTTATCTTCAATAAGGATTACACTTTCTTCTAGATAAATTTTAATTATGTCATGCTATATTTATTTTTTCTATACTGTGTTTTTTTATCGCATATTAGGAAATAATATAAGATTATTTGAATATTCAATGGATATTCATTAACCCGCTTAATCCATTGGATATGGATATGGATGGATGACATAAAATTAAATCAATATGAATATGGATATGGATGAACAAAAATTAAATGGATATGGATATGGATACGGCATCACCCGATCCATATACGATCTATTGCCATCCCTACTGGTAGCTGTTAGCTTTTTAAATATATTTTATTGTTTGATAGATAAGCTGAATCAGTTAAATAAAGAGTAAAATGACAAAAAGCTAGAAGTTAAACGCTACGGGTATGTTTGGAGAAAGTAGCTGTTAGCTGTTAGCTGGATGTTGAAAGCTGATAGCTGTTCATACCATCTGTTAATAGCCTTCAGAGAGCCACTTTGATGAGCCCTGAAACAAAGGGCTTAAATCACGAATTCTCCATCCATATTTTTGTCTCCTTACCACTCACATTGTATGACCTGCATCCATAAACCATATCCAAATAGATCAAATTAAAGTATTCTGATCAATACCAGAAAAAAATAACACTAACCCAATATAATTTTTTTATAGCCCATGAAGTGAAAAGAAATCCAAAAAACGGTAGAGATGATATTTATGCATCTGTAAATACAAAAACGATAAAAATGAGATTTTGAAATTTTAGTGACAAAACACCCAATTACATATTTATGAATTATGATTAATATTTTTAGAACAAAATTGAATCACAACAGATATATTGATACAAATGATAGATATAATACATACCTCAACAATACAAATAAAGGAATCAAGCTCCTATTTTGGTCGTTCTTTGCTCATCTCACGAAATCATCGAACCCTAGAAAAAGAAATTAACAGATGGGAGATGATTAAGAGCAGAGGGAGATGAAGAGCATATATGTATCCTTGATTGTAATCGTGTTGTAGGTTCCTTCATTTTTCGATGAAGGTCCTTGTTCTAATAGTAATCGTTGTTTTGGCAACAAAAAAAAAAAAAAAAAAAATTATATGTATCCTTGTGTGGCTTCGTGAGTTTGAATTGAAACGTATGTGGCTGCGTGAGCAAAGATTTATGCAGTGTTTCTTTTTTAGGGTTCGAAAAGTAGCAGAGATGGGCGACATGGGTTTTTGAACTGATAAAGTAACACTCCATAGATTTTTTTATATAAAAAAAAAAAAATCTTTTATGACATCATCAAGAGTGGCTGAAAAAATTACTTTATTTATTTATTTTTATGCTTGAAAATTATCTATTTATGACCTGAACATTTTAGAATTTCAAATGGAAAGTATAGATTGATAGATTCTTTTCTTTTAATTGTGGTGAGAGATTTCAATACCACAAAAATTGTCGTAGATGATTTTCTGCCAGCATTACTACATACTGTGGGCCCAATAAAACGGGAATTATTTGTTAGTCCATTTGCCTGCCACATAACTTGCCCGGGATTAAGGCCCAGTGTCATCATCATAGATCCATAAATTATGAAAAACTCTATTCTTATCCCAGAATACGTGGACCAACCCGTTCCCGAAAACTAGATCCATTCAACAGTTGCACATATCTAAACCACTTATTCCAATCCACTAGATTCCAAATTAAAACGACAGTCGTATAAACACACCCACAGGCCACAACAAACCAGATTCAGCCGGCATAAACACGCCCATCATTTTTACGACGTACTTTCCGGCGAATATTACTAATGGCTGCTTCGTCCATTAGTACCACTTTCGTCCCTCTTAAAAAACCCATCACATATTTCAAATCGCTAATACCCATCTCACAAACACCTAAACTCTTGATCAGAACCAAGTCCGGCGCCGGCGCCGGCGCCGTCAAGGCGGTAAGTAAGGATCAAGATTTGATACCCATAAGGAGTAATGATTGTATGGATCATCAAGTTGGAAACTTGATGACTGAAATTGAAGGGGATAAGGAGGTGCAATTGATCGGTGGGTTCGGTGGTAATGAAGGAAGATTGAGTTTTGAAGGTGGGTTTTCGTCGGCGGCGGCAGTGAGTTCTTCCGGTAGCGGTGGCGGTGGTGATGGAGGTGGTCCGGTGGTTGAAGGAGAAGATTTTAATAAATTGATGGATAGAGCTATTAATGCTACTATTGTTCTTGCTGCTGGTACTTTTGGTATTACCAAATTGCTTACCATTGATTGTGATTATTGGCATGTAAGTTCATCAATCTACTATTAATCAGTCCTATATCACTTTATATATGTCATATACTAGTTATGAAAATTATATATTTCTTAAACTTGTGAATATTTTGTCTATATGAGTCAGAGTTGATATAAATCTGGAAAAGTAACTAATAGTGTTGATTGCTGGTTAGGAAAGTTTAATCTTTTGTTTTAGATTTTTTTTCTTCCAAATGTAAGAATATCTTAAAACTTCAACAATTTTCAATACATGGGCAGTGTCTATCCTTACCCAAAACACCAAATACAATTGTTTTAGATTATAATTGTAATTGAACTGGTGGAAAATTGAAGGTTATATTATTGTTTTTGTCCAAATTTCAATATTGATTTGTATTTCTTGGCTTTTGCTGATTGTTTCCAGAACTTAAGTAGCTTGGACTTGATGTGAGTTTGTTTTTCGCATACTGAGTGATAAGGGGTGTTTGGATGTTCATCATTTATAGAGGTTACCGAGATTTGAAGTCTCGATAATAAGTTTTGATTGATTGTTTTATAGTATTTTGGGCCAAAGCGAACCTAGTTATATAAAACTTTATAATTAGCTTTGTTATGATGATTAAAGTTGTAAGAATCAGTTTCAAGATGGAAGTCACACTTCAAACACCTTGTGATCCTTCCATTGACTTATGAATAAACTTTCTGCTATTTAGGCTTTATTAATAGCTTGGGTCGTGGAAAAATTTGACCTTGTTTTAGGTCTGCCAAAATATATTTGATTTGGTTGTGTATTATTATATTTGTAATTTGGTGATTTTGTAGATGGCCATTTCGTATAGTTTGAGTTCAAAATGTGAAAATGAGTGAACTTTATTCAGCTTGTTCACTTAGAGCATGGTTATTGTGATCTTTATACATTTATAAAAAATGCTGCAACCGTTTCATTTGACTATATATGTGGTTAATATATTGATAGCATTATAGTGGATACATGATTAATGGATTTTATTTGTTGATTTCACAGGGGTGGACAATATATGAAATACTGAGATACGCACCTCAACACAATTGGAGTGCATACGAAGAAGCTCTTAAACAAAATCCACTTTTGGCTAAGATGATGATAAGTGGAGTTGTGTATTCGATAGGTGATTGGATCGCACAGGTTCGTTAGCGTCTTAAAAACGTGCTGTTTCAATTAAATTTGAATCATATGCTATACTTATAATTAACTTACATCTTAATCTGTGTATCGTATATGCAGTGTTGTGAAGGAAAACCACTATTGGAGTTTGATCGTACTCGCATGTTTAGGTCTGGCCTCGTTGGTTTTACTCTACACGGCTCACTTTCTCACTACTACTACTATTTCTGCGAGGTAAATGTCACAGTTTGATATTTGTAACTTCTAGAGGTGGCAAAATAAGCGGGTCAATAACATTATTGTATTATTCAGGCACTTTTTCCGTTTCAAGATTGGTGGGTGGTACCAGTGAAGGTAGCCTTCGATCAAACCGCATGGGCAGCAGTATGGAACAGCATATACTTTATAGTCGTTGGACTTTTACGTTTTGAATCACCGTTTACTATTTTTAACGAATTAGGGACGACGTTTTGGCCCATGTTGACAGTGAGTAATTGTTTTATTTTTCTTATTATTCCTATCCTATCGAACAGTGATCTGTATATATCCACTTATTTTTTTAACTTATTATCAGGCTGGTTGGAAGCTTTGGCCATTTGCTCACATAATTACATATGGTGTTGTACCCATTGAACAAAGACTCTTGTGGGTCGACTGCGTTGAGCTCATTTGGGTCACAATTCTTTCAACGTAAGTATCGGTTATCAAATTACTGACACTGCTATACTTAAATTTACTTTAATTGAGATGAATTTTATTGATTTTTGACAGTTTATCGAATGAGAAATCAGAAGCAAGGATTTCAGATGGAACAGCAGACCCGAATCCAGTTTCGTCCTTTGAACCTTCAGAGGTATGCTGATACACAATAACTGAAAAGTGAACCATAATTTAACTAGTTCTGTCAATTTAAAAAAAAAAATATATAAGATTCGAAATTTTTTAAAACTGACCTTTAGTTAAAGTTTGAGCTGCAATTCATTATAATTATTACTCATTTGTTGCTTTATGTCATCAACTCTTATCATTCACTAAGCAAGTTTATTGATCTTTCTTATTATCAGGACTAGATGGCCATAAAAATGTAGAAACAAACGAATGAAACGAAGCTGTGTTCTTCAATATTCGTCACTGAATTGTTCATTTGACGGAAATAGTTGGAAACGCAACACAAAATGCTTGTATATCCGTGTTGAGCAGATTATTCTCTGCATATATATTTGTACATCCTACTCGATCTGTTCTTCATTTTTGACAGCATTTAACTTGATAATATAGTGATCGTTATTAGTATACTATTCGAGATTCAAAAACAAATACTTAAAGCATATAGTATTAGCAATTTGTTTAGTTATGGAGGTGCATAAACACAAGACTAAAGATTATGTGAATTCGATTGAATATACGAACAATGACAAGCGGTTAGTATTATCTAAATAGTCATGGACATTACAGACAGGCGACTAGGTGTTGGTCGAAAGTCAAACCAACGACATGCAAGTCTACGAGCAGATGGAGTCAACGCCCTTCTCACTATCTCTTTGCTGGCATTCCGCCGCCTTGTTGCCGCCGCCTCACGGGTGCTATTTCTTCGAACCACCATTGACGGCTGCAAAATTGTGGAGTTGGAAAAACGGGTGATCATCTTTGGTGATGGGGAAAGGTTGGAATCGTTTAACAAATCTTGATACTTTTTGGATGAAAAAGATGATTCTTTTGATGGTGAAGGGTGGTGAAGTTTGGTGATTTCTTTCTTGATTATCATGTTTTATGATTAATTGAGGAAGAAAGGTATTTTTGTTTTTGATTAGCTTTGAAGTAAAGAGATGATGTGTTTGAAGATTATTGTGGGTTGAATATATAAAAAGATCAACTTTTAATGTGAGAAAAAGGTGGGTGAGTGGTATCTTCTTCTGGTTGGCCAAGAATTGTTCTTGGTTGGTTAACATAGTTTCTTAAATTTGACTTTTGGCTTGTGAGTTGACTTTTGACTTTTAAAGAATGAGGACTTCATCTGTGGACACGTTAATGGTTCCAAATATCAGCAGCTTGTTTGAGACGACTGGAAAGGTTAACTTACCAGGAGCATTTGGGTTAGTGTTATTGTTATGATGAAAAATTCGTATTTATGACCAATGGGAATGAGACAAATTAAAAAAGAATAGTAGTGAATAAAAAAAGGTGGTAAGCTTTATGAATAGTGTGTTTTGTTTTAGTATAATAAATAGTCCAGATCAGGCCCGCACGATGCGGCAGGGTCTTTCGACCTGCCTATTCATATTTAACGTAGCTTTATGTATTTACAAAAGAGAAAACGTGCCATGTGTTAAGGGCCGTTGTAGGTGTCGTCGTCTTTAGTGTTTTTTAAAATCTGTCCGGTTTGAACGTAGTTAGTTTCGTTTTGTTGATAACATTATTTCGAGTCTAACGGTGGTGTTGGAAAAATTTAAGTCGCGGCGAGGAGGAAGATACAGGCTGTCGTTGTGTTTAGCGTTTATTAAAAAGTGTCCGTTTCGTACGGACTTTTTTTCGTTTTGTTCAAAAAATTATTTCGAGTATGACACTGATGTCGAAAAAATTTAACTCGCGACGAGCGGGAAGATACGTGCTATCGTTGTGTTTAGCGTGTTTTAAAATGTGTCCGTTTCAAAAGTAGTTAGTTTCATTTTGTTCATAAAAATATTTCGAGTTTAACGGTGTGTTCGGTGAAATTTAACTCGGGCCGAAGAGGAAGAAACGGGCTGTCGAAGTGTTTGGGTGAAGTTTTTATTTTAATCGATAGGATTGACGTTTTACCCCCCTGAAGTTTGGTGTAATTTTTGTAAGTTGGTTGTAGTTGAGGGGGAGATATGGAAATTGCTAGTGTGAAAAGGGGTGGCAACTATTGTATTTCCCTTGAGGGAACGACCTAAATCCCCACGGGATTTAGTATGTATAGGGTTTAATAATATAATAATAATAATAATAATAACTAGAAAAAATTTGACCGCGCGTTGCTGCGGTTGTATTCGGCGCGCGGTCGAATTTGGATATACCTTGTTTGGTACCTAATATATCTAATAAGTTGAGTTGTTTGTTGGACGTGTATGTATATGTATGTAATTTAGCCCGAAATATTTAATTTTTTTAACGATATCCGTTTCGCGTATAGTTAGTCACGTTGTGTTCGTAAAATTTATTCGAGTTGAAAGGTGGTCTCGGAAAAATTTAACTCGCACTGAGCGTGAATATAGGGCCCGTTATTTAGTGTTTTTTTAACGATGTCCGTTTTGCATATAGTTAGTCCCGTTGGGTTCGTGAGATTTTTTCGAGTTGAACGGCGGCCTTGAAAAAATTTAGCTCGCACCGAGTGAGAAGATGGGGCCCGTTATAAATTTGGGCGGAGTAAGTTTTTTTTATTTTAATAAAATTATATATTTACATTTTTTACCCCTGAGAAAGTGTAAAGTTGAGGGGGTGATGTGTAAATTGTGCGAAAGTTGGGGGGTTCTTTGTAGTGTGAACGCAAACTCAAAACGACGACGTGTTATAACTGAAACGACCAAAACCTCCATGACATTTAGTTTGTAGGGTTAATAATAATAATTATATATATGACGATATTACAAGTTGTTTATATAACTTCCCTTGTCTGGAGCGGAAGACACTTGCAGATAACAAAGTAAACAGTCTTTAATTAACGGGTGATCTACTCACATACGTTAAACATGAACATAATGTGGTTTGCAATTAAAGGAAACGCATACCAATTGCACAGATAATCGCTAAACTAATCTTCACAACCATATCAGAACAACTAACCGTTGAGAAGTGTAACAAAATTAAGGTTTCTAACAGCGACAACTACAAACCAATACACATGATCGGTGACGGATGCCCATGTAGAGAGTCGATGAAGAAGAGCCCAACAGTGGGAGATGATCCGGTCGAACAATCGATGCAGATGTACAAAGTCGACGAAGATAAGAGGTCAGTGATTTCACTTAAAAATGGTTGGATAATTTAAAAAGAAAACAATACGTGAGGCTTGTTAGGTCATGATTTACAGTATTACCATCCATAACTCTACCAATTCAAGCCTACATAATGGAGTCATAATGAAAGCGAACCAACCCAGTCTCAAGCCACTCCCATTTGATTATATGTATAACTACACTAGTTTAATTTGACTCACAAAGTTAATAAATTCATGAAAGTTATGGAGTATAAATTAATAACGTGTTTAAACAATATAATGTTAAAAAAGTATATGTATAAGTTTTATACATATAATTTAAATAGTTTAATTTAACTCACAAAGTTAAGTTAACAAATTCGTCGCTCTGGTGACACGTCACCCGAGAATTTTACTCGCTAGTGAGAAATCAGTGTGGTTGTCGTTAGGGATGTTTTCTCAGCGAACAAAAAAAAAAAAAAAACACCCCAATTAACACGAAATTTCATGATCATTCATTATAACAAATATGAAAAATAGTTTACATAAAAATTAATATTAATAATTAATAATAAATAACTATAACTATTATAATTATAATTATAATTATAATTATAATTATTATTATAACAAAAGCCACTCCCATTTGATTATATGTAAAGGTCCTGTCTCGTTCCTCCGTTTCACTTGTACCGAATCGAGATGTTGTTGAGTCACTGGATCGGAGTATCCTACTGGTTGATTCTGTCCCTTTATTGGAAGAGAAAGTGAAGAGCTTTCTCTTGGAGTGTAAAGCTGTGATTGCAAGATATAGCAAATTGGGTACTTATGGGTGTGTGGTGGTTTGCAACGATTCGGATACTTATTCAAATGTTCTGACCCATGCTTCGGATCCCCGTTTCGTTTTGGTGGCGCCCTTTGCATCTAAGGCCGAGGAGTTTATGAGATTTGTGTGGGTCGAGATTCGTGGCATTCCGGCCAAATTTGTTTCGGTCGATTGTATCAAGAAGGTTGCTAGTCGGGTTGGCGTGATGTTGAAGGTGGCGTCTTCATCGACCAACCTCTTAAGTTCGGGTTCCTCTTTTGCGTTCGTCGAAACTAAATGTGTTAAGCATTTGCACGAGCTTGTTTCGGCGAATTTGGTCTCGGTTTCCATTGTAAAAAGACACATTTGGGTTAATGAGGTTGCGGATGCGGTGGTCGGCGAGAGATTGAAGGCGGATGAGTTTGCATCGGATTTTATTTTTTCTTCTAATGAATCGGTTTTGAGTGGGTTAGTTAATGTTGAGGTTAATATTGGTGGGTTGGAACCGATTGAGTCTGATGTTGTAGTGACTCCGGCTAAAGGTGTTCCTGTTAACAGTGGGGAGGTTTTGGGTGAAGGTTGTAGTGACCCGAATTTTTCCATGTTTATATATATTAATTGAGATTGATATTTATATGATTAAATGTTTCCAACATGTTAAGCAATCAAACTTATTAAGACTTGATTAATTGAAATATGTTTCATATAGACAATTGACCACCCAAGTTGACCGGTGATTCACGAACGTTAAAACTTGTAAAAACTATATGATGACATATATATGGATATATATATAGTTAACATGATACTATGATAAGTAAACATATCATTAAGTATATTAACAATGAACTACATATGTAAAAACAAGACTACTAACTTAATGATTTTTAAACGAGACATATATGTAACGATTATCGTTGTAAAGACATTTAATGTATATATATCATATTAAGAGATATTCATACATGATAATATCATGATAATATAATAATTTAAAATCTCATTTGATATTATAAACATTGGGTTAACAACATTTAACAAGATCGTTAACCTAAAGGTTTAAAAACAACACTTACATGTAACGACTAACGATGACTTAACGACTCAGTTAAAATGTATATACATGTAGTGTTTTAATATGTATTTATAAACTTTTGAAAGACTTCAATACACTTATCAAAATACTTCTACTTAACAAAAATGCTTACAATTACATCCTCGTTCAGTTTCATCAACAATTCTACTCGTATGCACCCGTATTCGTACTCGTACAATACACAGCTTTTAGATGTATGTACTATTGGTATATACACTCCAATGATCAGCTCTTAGCAGCCCATGTGAGTCACCTAACACATGTGGGAACCATCATTTGGCAACTAGCATGAAATATCTCATAAAATTACAAAAATATGAGTAATCATTCATGACTTATTTACATGAAAACAAAATTACATATCCTTTATATCTAATCCATACACCAACGACCAAAAACACCTACAAACACTTTCATTCTTCAATTTTCTTCATCTAATTGATCTCTCTCAAGTTCTATCTTCAAGTTCTAAGTGTTCTTCATATATTCTACAAGTTCTAGTTACATAAAATCAAGAATACTTTCAAGTTTGCTGGCTCACTTCCAATCTTGTAAGGTGATCATCCAACCTCAAGAAATCTTTGTTTCTTACAGTAGGTTATCATTCTAATACAAGGTAATAATCATATTCAAACTTTGGTTCAATTTCTAGAACTATAACAGTCTTATTTCAAGTGATGATCTTACTTGAACTTGTTTTCGTGTCATGATTCTGCTTCAAGAACTTCGAGCCATCCAAGGATCCGTTGAAGCTAGATCCATTTTTCACTTTTTCAGTAGGTTTATCCAAGGAACTTAAGGTAGTAATGATGTTCATAACATCATTCGATTCATACATATAAAGCTATCTTATTCGAAGGTTTAAACTTGTAATCACTAGAACATAGTTTAGTTAATTCTAAACTTGTTCGCAAACAAAAGTTAATCCTTCTAACTTGACTTTTAAAATCAACTAAACACATGTTCTATATCTATATGATATGTTAACTTAATTATTTAAAACCTGGAAACACGAAAAACACCGTAAAACCGGATTTACGCCGTCGTAGTAACACCGCGGGCTGTTTTGGGTTAGTTAATTAAAAACTATGATAAACTTTGATTTAAAAGTTGTTATTCTGAGAAAATGATTTTTATTATGAACATGAAACTATATCCAAAAATTATGGTTAAACTCAAAGTGGAAGTATGTTTTCTAAAATGGTCATCTAGACGTCGTTCTTTCGACTGAAATGACTAACTTTACAAAAACGACTTGTAACTTATTTTTCCGACTATAAACCTATACTTTTTATATTTAGATTCATAAAATAGAGTTCAATATGAAACCATAGCAATTTGATTCACTCAAAACGGATTTAAAATGAAGAAGTTATGGGTAAAACAAGATTGGATAATTTTTCTCATTTTAGCTACGTGAAAATTGGTAACAAATCTATTCCAACCATAACTTAATCAACTTGTATTGTATATTATGTAATCTTGAGATACCATAGACACGTATACAATGTTTCGACCTATCATGTCGACACATCTATATATATTTTGGAACAACCATAGACACTCTATATGTGAATGTTGGAGTTAGCTATACAGGGTTGAGGTTGATTCCAAAATATATATAGTTTGAGTTGTGATCAATACTGAGATACGTATACACTGGGTCGTGGATTGATTCAAGATAATATTTATCGATTTATTTCTGTACATCTAACTGTGGACAACTAGTTGTAGGTTACTAACGAGGACAGCTGACTTAATAAACTTAAAACATCAAAATATATTAAAAGTGTTGTAAATATATTTTGAAGATACTTTGATATATATGTATATATTGTTATAGGTTCGTGAATCAATCAGTGGCCAAGTCTTACTTCCCGACGAAGTAAAAATCTGTGAAAGTGAGTTATAGTCCCACTTTTAAAATCTAATATTTTTGGGATGAGAATACATGCAGGTTTTATAAATGATTTACAAAATAGACACAAGTACGTGAAACTACATTCTATGGTTGAATTATCGAAATCGAATATGCCCCTTTTTATTAAGTCTGGTAATCTAAGAATTAGGGAACAGACACCCTAATTGACGCGAATCCTAAAGATAGATCTATTGGGCCTAACAAACCCCATCCAAAGTACCGGATGCTTTAGTACTTCGAAATTTATATCATATCCGAAGGGTGTCCCGGAATGATGGGGATATTCTTATATATGCATCTTGTTAATGTCGGTTACCAGGTGTTCACCATATGAATGATTTTTATCTCTATGTATGGGATGTGTATTGAAATATGAAATCTTGTGGTCTATTATTATGATTTGATATATATAGGTTAAACCTATAACTCACCAACATTTTTGTTGACGTTTTAAGCATGTTTATTCTCAGGTGATTATTAAGAGCTTCCGCTGTCGCATACTTAAATAAGGACGAGATTTGGAGTCCATGCTTGTATGATATTGTGTAAAAACTGCATTCAAGAAACTTATTTTGTTGTAACATATTTGTATTGTAAACCATTATGTAATGGTCGTGTGTAAACAGGATATTTTAGATTATCATTATTTGATAATCTACGTAAAGCTTTTTAAAACCTTTATCTATGAAATAAAGGTTATGGTTTGTTTTAAAAATGAATGCAGTCTTTGAAAAACGTCTCATATAGAGGTCAAAACCTCGCAACGAAATAAATTAATATGGAACGTTTTTAATCAATAAGAACGGGACATTTCAGTTGGTATCCGAGCGTTAGTCTTAGAGAACCAGAATTTTGCATTAGTGTGTCTTATCGAGTTTGTTAGGATGCATTAGTGAGTCTGGACTTCGACCGTGTTTACTTGAAAAATGATTGCTTAACAAATTTTGTTGGAAACTATATATTTTTAACATGTGAATATTATGTGATATATTAATCTCTTAACGCGTTTGATATTATGTGATAGATGTCTACCTCTAGAACAAGTCCCATTGACTCACCTAATAATAATGA
The DNA here is from genome assembly GCF_046630445.1 of Rutidosis leptorrhynchoides. Classification (NCBI taxonomy): domain Eukaryota; kingdom Viridiplantae; phylum Streptophyta; class Magnoliopsida; order Asterales; family Asteraceae; genus Rutidosis; species Rutidosis leptorrhynchoides. Next base: position 13,446,522 of record NC_092339.1, read on the forward strand.
AGAGTCAAATGTAAATTGGAATGATTCGTGGACTGATTCACAAGTTCCCGAAGAGGAACCGGAAGAAGAGTCGGAACCGGAAGAAGAATCGGAACCGGAAGACGAATCGGAACCGGATGAAGAAATAGAACCGGTGGGGGAAATAATAAAACGGTTAAGTAAAAGAAAATCCTCAACCAACCGACCAAGGTTAATTATGGTCAATGGTGTTTCCGCCAAGGAAGCAAAATATTGGGAGGATTACCAATTCTCCGATGAATCGGATTCCGACGAGAATTCCGATGATGTTATAGAAATTACCCCAACTGAATTTAAAAAGGTAAAAGAAAATAATAAGGGAAAGGGCATAAAAATAGAGAAATCTAATTCCAACCCCGATGAACTTTATATGTATCGTCAACCCCCGAAGTCCTTAAGTTGTAACAATGACCCGGGAACCTCTAAACCACCAGGTTTTTCTAAACCAATGTGGAAAACGACGGCTCGTATTAGGGGAACATCATATATCCCTAGAAACTTGGCAAAACGAACCAAAACCAAAGAAGAAGAAACAAGCGAGTCGGAATAAGATAGTTGTATTCGTGTGGTGTAATATATGTAATATAGTGTGCTTATGCTTTATGATATATGTAAAAATTGCTTGTATTAATAAGTATTTTTTTTATGAATCTAACTCTTGTCCATTTTACAGTATAAAAACACAAAATGGATAGACAACCCAATATTTTAAGAGACCTACCCGGAGACATGATTGATGAAATCTTGTCTAGAGTCGGTCAGAATTCTTCGGCACAACTATTTAAGGCGAGATCAGTTTGTAAGACATTCGAAGAACGTTCCAAGAATGCCTTGGTTTATAAAAGGCTTTCGTTCGAAAGATGGGGGATATCACATTGGGAAATCCATAAGTTACGATGTGTTTACTTTGACGCATATATTGCGGGGAACCCAAATGGTATTTTACGCAATGGGTTGAGAAATTATTTTGACTCAATATATCCGAATATTGGACTTCGTGATTTAGAAAAAGCGGCTAACATGCAACATAAAGAAGCATGTTATGCTTACGGATTAGTAATGTTCGCTTCTCACCAAAGTGAGAACAAGAACATCGGGCTACAACTATTAAACAAAACGTTTCCACAAGTGACGGAGTCGGTAATTGGGGTAAGAAATGAGGTTTTTAGATTGTTACTGGACTGTTGGACATTACGTAACCCTCGTCCCTTTGACGACGTTACAACACGCTGTCTTATCAACGGCCATAACGGTTATGTTCCACAAGACCAAGGATGGGAAGTAATCCTAGTAAAACCAGAATGCATGACTTGTTTCTGGACGTATGAATTACGTGTCTTTATTGCCTTTGCTGAACGACTTGTGTACTAGCTAGAATTATCTTCACAACCATCTTGTATCAAATTTATTGTGTGCTATATTTCATGCTATATGTAAAATAAGCGGTATTGTAAGTTTGTAAAATATTGTGTAAAAGTTTGAACGCGAAATATTATTATAATCAGTTTTTCATATAGAATTGTAGTAGTTGAATTGTATATTAGCTACTAAGTATGAACTTAACGGGTAGGTACTACCCGAATTTAAACTTATAAAACGCTAATATGAAGAAAAAGCTTTTATAAATGAGTTCATATTATGCTACGAAATACTATTAACTACTCTTAATATTCTGTATGATTAACTTGTTCCATTTGACTATTTTGAAGGAAATGGCACCGACTACTCGACACACCGTGAATATGAATGAAGAGGAATTCCGTACTTTTCTAGCTTCAAACATAGCCGCAGTACAGGCTGCGCTACATACCAACAATAACCTTGGATCTAGCAGTACAGAAAATCGTGTAGGATGCACCTACAAAGAATTCACTGCCTGCAAACCTTTGGAATTTGATGGAACCGAAGGACCGATCGGATTGAAACGGTGGACCGAGAAGGTCGAATCGGTGTTTGCCATAAGTAAGTGTACCGAAGAGGACAAAGTGAAGTACGCTACGCATACCTTCACAGGTTCTGCGTTAACATGGTGGAATACCTATCTAGAGCAAGTGGGACAAGACGATGCGTACGCACTACCGTGGTCAGCATTCAAGCACTTAATGAACGAGAAGTACCGTCCCAGAACCGAGGTCAATAAGCTCAAGACAGAACTTAGAGGGTTACGAACCCAAGGATTTGATATTACCACGTACGAAAGACGATTCACAGAATTGTGCCTATTGTGTCCGGGAGCATTCGAAGACGAGGAAGAGAAGATCGACGCGTTTGTGAAAGGATTACCGGAAAGAATCCAAGAAGATATAAGTTCACACGAGCCCGCCTCCATACAACAGGCATGTAGAATGGCTCACAAACTAGTGAACCAGATTGAAGAAAGAATTAAAGAACAGACTGCCGAAGAGGCCAATGTGAAGCAAGTCAAAAGAAAGTGGGAGGAAAACGGTGATAAGAATCACCAATACAACAACAACAGCAATTACAACAATAATCGCAACAATTATCCCAACAATCGCAACATCAATCGCAACTACAACAAACAGCCCAACAACAATAACAACAACAACAACAACAGCAACTACAACAATCATCCCAACAACAATAATAACCGCAACAACAACAACAACAATCAGAAGCAGCTATGCCAAAGGTGTGAAAAGTATCACTCGGGGTTCTGCACCAAATTTTGTAACAAGTGTAAAAGAAATGGTCATAGCGCGGCGAAGTGTGAGGTCTACGGACCAGGGGTTAATAGAACGAAAGGAACAAATGGTGTCGGAACGAGTAATGGCGGAGCAAGTAGTGTCGGAGCAAGTTATGCCAATGTAGTTTGTTATAAATGTGGAAAACCGGGCCACATTATTAGAAATTGCCCGAACCAGGAGAACACGAATGGACAAGGCCGCGGAAGAGTTTTCAATATTAATGCAGCAGAGGCACAGGAAGACCCGGAGCTTGTTACGGGTACGTTTCTTATTGACAATAAATCTGCTTACGTTTTATTTGATTCGGGTGCGGATAGAAGCTATATGAGTAGAGATTTTTGTGCTAAATTAAGTTGTCCATTGACGCCTTTGGATAGTAAATTTTTACTCGAATTAGCAAATGGTAAATTAATTTCAGCAGATAATATATGTCGGAATCGAGAAATTAAACTGGTTAGCGAAACATTTAAGATTGATTTGATACCAGTAGAGTTAGGGAGTTTTGATGTGATAATCGGTATGGACTGGTTGAAAGAAGTGAAAGCAGAGATCGTTTGTTACAAAAATGCAATTCGCATTATACGAGAAAAAGGAAAACCCTTAATGGTGTACGGAGAAAAGGGCAACACGAAGCTACATCTTATTAGTAATTTGAAGGCACAAAAACTAATAAGAAAAGGTTGCTATGCTGTTCTAGCACACGTCGAGAAAGTACAAACTGAAGAAAAGAGCATCAATGATGCTCCCATTGCAAAAGAATTTCCCGATGTATTTCCGAAAGAATTACCGGGATTACCCCCACATCGATCCGTTGAATTTCAAATAGATCTTGTACCAGGAGCTGCACCAATAGCTCGTGCTCCTTACAGACTCGCACCCAGTGAGATGAAAGAACTGCAAAGCCAATTACAAGAACTTTTAGAGCGTGGTTTCATTCGACCAAGCACATCACCGTGGAGAGCTCCTGTTTTGTTTGTCAAGAAGAAAGTGAAATGTCCCGTTCTTATTGATTAAAAACGTTCCATATTAATTGATTTCGTTGCGAGGTTTTGACCTCTATATGAGACGTTTTTCAAAGACTGCATTCATTTTAAAACAAACCATAACCTTTATTTCATCAATAAAGGTTTAAAAAGCTTTACGTAGATTATCAAATAATGATAATCTAAAATATCCTGTTTACACACGACCATTACATAATGGTTTACAATACAAATATGTTACAACAAAATAAGTTTCTTGAATGCAGTTTTTACACAATATCATACAAGCATGGACTCCAAATCTCGTCCTTATTTAAGTATGCGACAGTGGAAGCTCTTAATAATCACCTGAGAATAAACATGCTTAAAACGTCAACAAAAATGTTGGTGAGTTATAGGTTTAACCTATATATATCAAATCATAATAATAGACCACAAGATTTCATATTTCAATACACATCCCATACATAGAGATAAAAATCATTCATATGGTGAACACCTAGTAACCGACATTAACAAGATGCATATATAAGAATATCCCCATCATTCCGGGACACCCTTCGGATATGATATAAATTTCGAAGTACTAAAGCATCCGGTACTTTGGATGGGGTTTGTTAGGCCCAATAGATCTATCTTTAGGATTCGCGTCAATTAGGGTGTCTGTTCCCTAATTCTTAGATTACCAGACTTAATAAAAAGGGGCATATTCGATTTCGATAATTCAACCATAGAATGTAGTTTCACGTACTTGTGTCTATTTTGTAAATCATTTATAAAACCTGCATGTATTCTCATCCCAAAAATATTAGATTTTAAAAGTGGGACTATAACTCACTTTCACAGATTTTTACTTCGTCGGGAAGTAAGACTTGGCCACTGGTTGATTCACGAACCTATAACAATATATACATATATATCAAAGTATGTTCAAAATATATTTACAACACTTTTAATATATTTTGATGTTTTAAGTTTATTAAGTCAGCTGTCCTCGTTAGTAACCTACAACTAGTTGTCCACAGTTAGATGTACAGAAATAAATCGATAAATATTATCTTGAATCAATCCATGACCCAGTGTATACGTATCTCAGTATTGATCACAACTCAAACTATATATATTTTGGAATCAACCTCAACCGTGTATAGCTAACTCCAACATTCACATATAGAGTGTCTATGGTTGTTCCGAAATATATATAGATGTGTCGACATGATAGGTCGAAACATTGTATACGTGTCTATGGTATCTCAAGATTACATAATATACAATACAAGTTGATTAAGTTATGGTAGGAATAGATTTGTTACCAATTTTCACGTAGCTAAAATGAGAAAAATTATCCAATCTTGTTTTACCCATAACTTCTTCATTTTAAATCCGTTTTGAGTGAATCAAATTGCTATGGTTTCATATTGAACTCTATTTTATGAATCTAAATAGAAAAAGTATAGGTTTATAGTCAAAAAATAAGTTACAAGTTGTTTTTGTAAAGGTAGTCATTTCAGTCGAAAGAACGACGTCTAGATGACCATTTTAGAAAACATACTTCCACTTTGAGTTTAACCATAATTTTTGGATATAGTTTCATGTTCATAATAAAAATCATTTTCTCAGAATAACAACTTTTAAATCAAAGTTTATCATAGTTTTTAATTAACTAACCCAAAACAGCCCGCGGTGTTACTACGACGGCGTAAATCCGGTTTACGGTGTTTTTCGTGTTTCCAGGTTTTAAATCATTAAGTTAGCATATCATATAGATATAGAACATGTGTTTAGTTGATTTTAAAAGTCAAGTTAGAAGGATTAACTTTTGTTTGCGAACAAGTTTAGAATTAACTAAACTATGTTCTAGTGATTACAAGTTTAAACCTTCGAATAAGATAGCTTTATATGTATGAATCGAATGATGTTATGAACATCATTACTACCTTAAGTTCCTTGGATAAACCTACTGGAAAATAAAAAAATGGATCTAGCTTCAACGGATCCTTGGATGGCTCGAAGTTCTTGAAGCAGAATCATGACACGAAAACAAGTTCAAGTAAGATCATCACTTGAAATAAGATTGTTATAGTTATAGAAATTGAACCAAAGTTTGAATATGATTATTACCTTGTATTAGAATGATAACCTACTGTAAGAAACAAAGATTTCTTGAGGTTGGATGATCACCTTACAAGATTGGAAGTGAGCTAGCAAACTTGAAAGTATTCTTGATTTTATGTAACTAGAACTTGTAGAATATATGAAGAACACTTAGAACTTGAAGATAGAACTTGAGAGAGATCAATTAGATGAAGAAAATTGAAGAATGAAAGTGTTTGTAGGTGTTTTTGGTCGTTGGTGTATGGATTAGATATAAAGGATATGTAATTTTGTTTTCATGTAAATATAAGTCATGAATGATTACTCATATTTTTGTAATTTTATGAGATATTTCATGCTAGTTGCCAAATGATGGTTCCCACATGTGTTAGGTGACTCACATGGGCTGCTAAGAGCTGATCATTGGAGTGTATATACCAATAGTACATACATCTAAAAGCTGTGTATTGTACGAGTACGAATACGGGTGCATACGAGTAGAATTGTTGATGAAACTGAACGAGGATGTAATTGTAAGTATTTTTGTTAAGTAGAAGTATTTTGATAAGTGTATTGAAGTCTTTCAAAAGTGTATAAATACATATGAAAACACTACATGTATATACATTTTAACTGAGTCGTTAAGTCATCGTTAGTCGTTACATGTAAGTGTTGTTTTTAAACCTTTAGGTTAACGATCTTGTTAAATGTTGTTAACCCAATGTTTATAATATCAAATGAGATTTTAAATTATTATATTATCATGATATTATCATGTATGAATATCTCTTAATATGATATATATACATTAAATGTCTTTACAACGATAATCGTTACATATATGTCTCGTTTAAAAATCATTAAGTTAGTAGTCTTGTTTTTACATATGTAGTTCATTGTTAATATACTTAATGATATGTTTACTTATCATAGTATCATGTTAACTATATATATATCCATATATATGTCATCATATAGTTTTTACAAGTTTTAACGTTCGTGAATCACCGGTCAACTTGGGTGGTCAATTGTCTATATGAAACATATTTCAATTAATCAAGTCTTAACAAGTTTGATTGCTTAACATGTTGGAAAAATTTAATCATGTAAATATCAATCTCAATTAATATATATAAACATGGAAAAGTTCGGGTCACTACAGTACCTACCCGTTAAATAAATTTCGTCCCGAAATTTTAAGCTGTTGAAGGTGTTGACGAATCTTCTGGAAATAGATGCGGGTATTTCTTCTTCATCTGATCTTCACGCTCCCAGGTGAACTCGGGTCCTCTACGAGCATTCCATCAAACCTTAACAATTGGTATCTTGTTTTGCTTAAGTCTTTTAACCTCACGATCCATTATTTCGACGGGTTCTTCGATGAATTGGAGTTTTTCGTTGATTTGGATTTCATCTAACGGAATAGTGAGATCTTCTTTAGCAAAACATTTCTTCAAATTTGAGACGTGGAAAGTGTTATGTACAGCCGCGAGTTGTTGAGGTAACTCAAGTCGGTAAGCTACTGGTCCGACACGATCAATAATCTTGAATGGTCCAATATACCTTGGATTTAATTTCCCTCATTTACCAAATCGAACAACGCCTTTCCAAGGTGCAACTTTAAGCATGACCATCTCTCCAATTTCAAATTCTATATCTTTTCTTTTAATGTCAGCGTAGCTCTTTTGTCGACTTTGGGCGGTTTTCAACCGTTGTTGAATTTGGATGATCTTCTCGGTAGTTTCTTGTATAATCTCCGGACCCGTAATCTGTCTATCCCCCACTTCACTCCAACAAATCGGAGACCTGCACTTTCTACCATAAAGTGCTTCAAATGGCGCCATCTCAATGCTTGAATGGTAGCTGTTGTTGTAGGAAAATTCTGCTAACGGTAGATGTCGATCCCAACTGTTTCCGAAATCAATAACAAATGCTCGTAGCATGTCTTCAAGCGTTTGTATCGTCCTTTCGCTCTGCCCATCAGTTTGTGGATGATAGGCAGTACTCATGTATAGACGAGTTCCTAATGCTTGCTGTAATGTCTGCCAGAATCTTGAAATAAATCTGCCATCCCTATCAGAGATAATAGAGATTGGTATTCCATGTCTGGAGACGACTTCCTTCAAATACAGTCGTGCTAACTTCTCCATCTTGTCATCTTCTCTTATTGGCAGGAAGTGTGCTGATTTGGTGAGACGATCAACTATTACCCAAATAGTATCAAAACCACTTGCAGTCCTTGGCAATTTAGTGATGAAATCCATGGTAATGTTTTCCCATTTCCATTCTGGGATTTCGGGTTGTTGAAGTAGACCTGATGGTTTCTGATGCTCAGCTTTGACCTTAGAACACGTCAAACATTCTCCTACGTATTTAGCAACATTGGCTTTCATTCCCGGCCACCAAAAATGTTTCTTGAGATCCTTGTACATCTTCCCCGTTCCAGGATGTATTGAGTATCTGGTTTTATGAGCTTCTCTAAGTACCATTTCTCTCATATCTCCAAATTTTGGTACCCAAATCCTTTCAGCCCTATACCGGGTTCCGTCTTCCCGAATATTAAGATGCTTCTCCGATCCTTTGGGTATTTCATCCTTTAAATTTCCCTCTTTTAAAACCCCTTGTTGCGCCTCCTTTATTTGAGTAGTAAGGTTATTATGAATCATTATATTCATAGATTTTACTCGAATGGGTTCTCTGTCCTTCCTGCTCAAGGCATCGGCTACCACATTTGCCTTCCCCGAGTGGTAACGAATCTCAAAGTCGTAATCATTCAATAATTCAATCCACCTACGCTGCCTCATATTCAGTTGTTTCTGATTAAATATGTGTTGAAGACTTTTGTGGTCGGTATATATAATACTTTTGACCCCATATAAGTAGTGCCTCCAAGTCTTTAATGCAAAAACAACCGCGCCTAATTCCAAATCATGCGTCGTATAATTTTGTTCGTGAATCTTCAATTGTCTAGACGCATAAGCAATCACCTTCGTTCGTTGCATTAATACACAACCGAGACCTTGCTTTGATGCGTCACAATAAATCACAAAATCATCATTCCCTTCAGGCAATGACAATATAGGTGCCGTAGTTAGCTTTTTCTTCAATAACTGAAACGCTTTCTCTTGTTCATCATTCCATTCAAATTTCTTCCCTTTATGCGTTAATGCAGTCAAGGGTTTTGCTATTCTGGAAAAGTCTTGGATGAACCTTCTGTAGTAACCAGCTAGTCCCAAAAACTGGCGTATGTGTTTCGGAGTTTTCGGGGTTTCCCACTTTTCAACAGTTTCTATCTTTGCCGGATCCACCTTAATACCTTCTTTGTTCACTATGTGACCGAGGAATTGAACTTCTTCCAACCAAAATGCACACTTTGAAAACTTAGCGTACAATTCTTCGTTCCTCAATACTTCTAACACCTTTCTCAAATGTTCACCGTGTTCTTGGTCATTCTTTGAGTAAATAAGTATGTCATCAATGAAAACAATGACAAACTTGTCAAGGCATGGTCCACACACTCAGTTCATAAGGTCCATGAACACAGCTGGTGCATTAGTTAAACCAAACGGCATGACCATAAACTCGTAATGACCGTAACGTGTTCTGAAAGCAGTCTTTGGAATATCATCTTCTTTCACCCGCATTTGATGATACCCGGAACGTAAGTCAATCTTTGAATAAACAGACGAGCCTTGTAGTTGATCAAATAAGTCGTCGATTCTCGGTAGTGGGTAGCGGTTCTTGATGGTAAGTTTGTTCAACTCTCGGTAGTCGATACACAACCTGAATGTACCATATTTCTTCTTGACAAACAAAACAGGAGCTCCCCACGGTGATGTGCTTGGTCGAATGAAACCACGCTCTAAAAGTTCTTGTAATTGGCTTTACAGTTCTTTCATCTCGCTGGGTGCGAGTCTGTAAGGAGCACGAGCTATTGGTGCAGCTCCTGGTACAAGATCTATTTGAAATTCAACGGATCGATGTAGGGGTAATCCCGTTAATTCTTTCGGAAATACATCGGGAAATTCTTTTGCGACGGGAACATCATTGATGCTCTTTTCTTCAGTTTGTACTTTCTCGACGTGTGCTAGAACAGCATAGCAACCTTTTCTTATTAGTTTTTGTGCCTTTAAATTACTAATAAGATGTAGCTTCGTGTTGCCCTTTTCTCCGTACACCATTAAGGGTTTTCCTTTTTCTCGTATAATGCGAATTGCATTTTTGTAATAAACGATCTCTGCTTTCACTTCTTTCAACCAGTACATACCGATTATCACATCAAAACTCCCTAACTCTACTGGTATCAAGTCAATCTTAAATGTTTCGCTAACCAGTTTAATTTCTCGATTCCGACATATATTATCTGCTAAAATTAATTTACCATTTGCTAATTCGAGTAAAAATTTACTATCCAAAGGCGTCAATGGACAACTTAATTTAGCACAAAAATCTCTACTCATATAGCTTCTATCCGCACCCGAATCAAATAAAACGTAAGCAGATTTATTGTCAATAAGAAACGTACCCGTAACAAGCTCCGGGTCTTCCTGTGCCTCTGCCGCATTAATATTGAAAACTCTTCCGCGGCCTTGTCCATTCGTGTTCTCCTGGTTCGGGCAATTTCTAATAATGTGGCCCAGTTTTCCACATTTATAACAAACTACATTGGCATAACTTGCTCCGACACTACTTGCTCCGCCATTACTCGTTCCGACACCATTTGTTCCTTTCGTTCTATTAACCCCTGGTCCGTAGACCTCACACTTCGCCGCGCTATGACCATTTCTTTTACACTTGTTGCAAAATTTGGTGCAGAACCCCAAGTGATACTTTTCACACCTTTGGCATAGCTGCTTCTGATTGTTGTTGTTGTTGCGGTTATTATTGTTGTTGGGATGATTGTTGTAGTTGCTGCTGTTATTGTTGTTGTTGTTGTTGTTGTTGGGCCGTTTGTTGTAGTTGCGATTGATGTTGCGATTGCTGGGATAATTGTTGCGATTATTGTTGTAATTGCTGTTGTTGTTGTATTGGTGATTCTTATCACCGTTTTCCTCCCACTTTCTTTTGACTTGCTTCACATTGGTCTCTTCAGCAGTCTGTTCTTTAATTCTTTCTTCAATCTGGTTCACTAGTTTGTGAGCCATTCTACATGCCTGTTGTATGGAGGCGGGCTCGTGTGAACTTATATCTTCTTGGATTCTTTCCGGTAATCCTTTCACAAACGCGTCGATCTTCTCTTCCTCATCTTCGAATGCTCCCGGACACAATAGGCACAATTCTGTGAATCGTCTTTCGTACGTGGTAATACCAAATCCTTGGGTTCATAACCCTCTAAGTTCTGTCTTGAGCTTATTGACCTCGGTTCTGGGACGGTACTTCTCGTTCATCAAGTGCTTGAATGCTGACCATGGTAGTGCGTACGCATCGTCTTGTCCCACTTGCTCTAGATAGGTATTCCACCATGTTAACGCAGAACCTGTGAAGGTATGCGTAGCGTACTTTACTTTGTCCTCTTCAGTACACTTACTTATGGCAAACACCGATTCGACCTTCTCGGTCCACCGTTTCAATCCGATCGGTCCTTCGGTTCCATCAAATTCCAAAGGTTTGCAGGCAGTGAATTCTTTGTAGGTGCATCCTACACGATTTCCTGTACTGCTAGATCCAAGGTTATTGTTGGTATGTAGCGCAGCCTGTACTGCGGCTATGTTTGAAGCTAGAAAAGTACGGAATTCCTCTTCATTCATATTCACAGTGTGTCGAGTAGTCTGTGCCATTTCCTTCAAAATAGTCAAATGGAACAAGTTAATCATACAGAATATTAAGAGTAGTTAATAGTATTTCGTAGCATAATATGAACTCATTTATAAAAGTTTTTTCTTCATATTAGCGTTTTATAAGTTTAAATTCGGGTAGTACCTACCTGTTAAGTTCATACTTAGTAGCTAATATACAATTCAACTACTACAATTCTATATGAAAAACTGATTATAATAATATTTCGCGTTCAAACTTTTACACAATATTTTACAAACTTACAATACCGCTTATTTTACATATAGCATGAAATATAGCACACAATAAATTTGATACAAGATGGTTGTGAAGATAATTCTAGCTAGTACACAAGTCGTTCAACAAAGGCAATAAAGACACGTAATTCATACGTCCAGAAACAAGTCATGCATTCTGGTTTTACTAGGATTACTTCCCATCCTTGGTCTTGTGGAAAATAACCGTTTTGGCCGTTGATAAGACAGTGTGTTGTAACGTCGTCAAAGGGACGAGGGTTACGTAATGTCCAATAGTCCCGTAACAATCTAAAAACCTAATTTCTTACCCCAATTACCGACTCCGTCACTTGTGGGAACGTTTTGTTTAATAGTTGTAGCCCGATGTTCTTGTTCTCACTTTGGTGAGAAGCGAACATTACTAATCCGTAAGCATAACATGCCTTTTTATGTTGCATGTTAGCCGCTTTTTCTAAATCACGAAGTCCAATATTCGGATATATTGAGTCAAAATAATTTCTTAACCCATTGCGTAAAATAGCATTTGGGTTCCCCGCAATATATGCGTCAAAGTAAACACATCGTAACTTATGGATTTCCCAATGTGATATCCCCCATCTTTCGAAAAGCCTTTTATAAACCAATGCATTCTTGGAACGTTCTTCGAATGTCTTACAAACTGATCTCGCCTTAAATAGTTGTGCCGAAGAATTCTGACCGACTCTAGACAAGATTTCATCAATCATGTCTCCGGGTAGGTCTCTTAAAATATTGGGTTGTCTATCCATTTTATGTTTTTATACTGTAAAATAGACAAGAGTTAGATTCATAAAAAAAATACTTATTAATACAAGCAATTTTTACATATATCATAAAGCATAAGCACACTATATTACATATATTACACCACACGAATACAACTATCTTATTCCGACTCGCTTGTTTCTTCTTCTTCGGTTTTGGTTCGTTTTGTCAAGTTTCTAGGGATATATGATGTTCCCCTAATACGAGCCGTAATTTTCCACATTGGTTTAGAAAAACCTGGTGGTTTAGAGGTTCCCGGGTCATTGTTACAACTTAAGGACTTCGGGGGTTGACGATACATATAAAGTTCATGGGTTGGAATTAGATTTCTCTATTTTTATGCCCTTTCCCTTATTATTTTCTTTTGGCTTTTTAAATTCAGTTGGGGTAATTTCTATAACATCATCGGAATTCACATGTTAAAAATATATAGTTTCCAACAAAATTTGTTAAGCAATCATTTTTCAAGTAAACACGGTCGAAGTCCAGACTCACTAATGCATCCTAACAAACTCGATAAGACACACTAATGCAAAATTCTGGTTCTCTAAGACCAACGCTCGGATACCAACTGAAATGTTCCGTTCTTATTGATTAAAAACGTTCCATATTAATTGATTTCGTTGCGAGGTTTTGACCTCTATATGAGACGTTTTTCAAAGACTGCATTCATTTTAAAACAAACCATAACCTTTATTTCATCAATAAAGGTTTAAAAAGCTTTACGTAGATTATCAAATAATGATAATCTAAAATATCCTGTTTACACACGACCATTACATAATGGTTTACAATACAAATATGTTACAACAAAATAAGTTTCTTGAATGCAGTTTTTACACAATATCATACAAGCATGGACTCCAAATCTCGTCCTTATTTAAGTATGCGACAGCGGAAGCTCTTAATAATCACCTGAGAATAAACATGCTTAAAACGTCAACAAAAATGTTGGTGAGTTATAGGTTTAACCTATATATATCAAATCATAATAATAGACCACAAGATTTCATATTTCAATACACATCCCATACATAGAGATAAAAATCATTCATATGGTGAACACCTAGTAACCGACATTAACAAGATGCATATATAAGAATATCCCCATCATTCCGGGACACCCTTCGGATATGATATAAATTTCGAAGTACTAAAGCATCCGGTACTTTGGATGGGGTTTGTTAGGCCCAATAGATCTATCTTTAGGATTCGCGTCAATTAGGGTGTCTGTTCCCTAATTCTTAGATTACCAGACTTAATAAAAAGGGGCATATTCGATTTCGATAATTCAACCATAGAATGTAGTTTCACGTACTTGTGTCTATTTTGTAAATCATTTATAAAACCTGCATGTATTCTCATCCCAAAAATATTAGATTTTAAAAGTGGGACTAAAACTCACTTTCACAGATTTTTACTTCGTCGGGAAGTAAGACTTGGCCACTGGTTGATTCACGAACCTATAACAATATATACATATATATCAAAGTATGTTCAAAATATATTTACAACACTTTTAATATATTTTGATGTTTTAAGTTTATTAAGTCAACTGTCCTCGTTAGTAACCTACAACTAGTTGTACACAGTTAGATGTACAGAAATAAATCGATAAATATTATCTTGAATCAATCCACGACCTAGTGTATACGTATCTCAGTATTGATCACAACTCAAACTATATATATTTTGGAATCAACCTCAACCGTGTATAGCTAACTCCAACATTCACATATAGAGTGTCTATGGTTGTTCCGAAATATATATAGATGTGTCGACATGATAGGTCGAAACATTGTATACGTGTCTATGGTATCTCAAGATTACATAATATACAATACAAGTTGATTAAGTTATGGTAGGAATATATTTGTTACCAATTTTCACGTAGCTAAAATGAGAAAAATTATCCAATCTTGTTTTACCCATAACTTCTTCATTTTAAATACGTTTTGAGTGAATCAAATTGCTATGGTTTCATATTGAACTCTATTTTATGAATCTAAATAGAAAAAGTATAGGTTTATAGTCGAAAAAATAAGTTACAAGTCGTTTTTGTAAAGGTAGTCATTTCAGTCGAAAGAACGACGTCTAGATGACCATTTTAGAAAACATACTTCCACTTTGAGTTTAACCATAATTTTTGGATATAGTTTCATGTTCATAATAAAAATCATTTTCTCAGAATAACAACTTTTAAATCAAAGTTTATCATAGTTTTTAATTAACTAACCCAAAACAGCCCGCGGTGTTACTACGACGGCGTAAATCCGGTTTACGGTGTTTTTCGTGTTTCCAGGTTTTAAATCATTAAGTTAGCATATCATATAGATATAGAACATGTGTTTAGATGATTTTAAAAGTCAAGTTAGAAGGATTAACTTTTGTTTGCGAACAAGTTTAGAATTAACTAAACTATGTTCTAGTGATTACAAGTTTAAACCTTCGAATAAGATAGCTTTATATGTATGAATCGAATGATGTTATGAACATCATTACTACCTTAAGTTCCTTGGATAAACCTACTGAAAAAGTGAAAAATGGATCTAGCTTCAACGGATCCTTGGATGGCTCGAAGTTCTTGAAGCAGAATCATGACACGAAAACAAGTTCAAGTAAGATCATCACTTGAAATAAGATTGTTATAGTTATAGAAATTGAACCAAAGTTTGAATATGATTATTACCTTGTATTAGAATGATAACCTACTGTAAGAAACAAAGATTTCTTGAGGTTGGATGATCACCTTACAAGATTGGAAGTGAGCTAGCAAACTTGAAAGTATTCTTGATTTTATGTAACTAGAACTTGTAGAATATATGAAGAACACTTAGAACTTGAAGATAGAACTTGAGAGAGATCAATTAGATGAAGAAAATTGAAGAATGAAAGTGTTTGTAGGTGTTTTTGGTCGTTGGTGTATGGATTAGATATAAAGGATATGTAATTTTGTTTTCATGTAAATATAAGTCATGAATGATTACTCATATTTTTGTAATTTTATGAGATATTTCATGCTAGTTGCCAAATGATGGTTCCCACATGTGTTAGGTGACTCACATGGGCTGCTAAGAGCTGATCATTGGAGTGTATATACCAATAGTACATACATCTAAAAGCTGTGTATTGTACGAGTACGAATACGGGTGCATACGAGTAGAATTGTTGATGAAACTGAACGAGGATGTAATTGTAAGCATTTTTGTTAAGTAGAAGTATTTTGATAAGTGTATTGAAGTCTTTCAAAAGTGTATAAATACATATTAAAACACTACATGTATATACATTTTAACTGAGTCGTTAAGTCATCGTTAGTCGTTACATGTAAGTGTTGTTTTTAAACCTTTAGGTTAACGATCTTGTTAAATGTTGTTAACCCAATGTTTATAATATCAAATGAGATTTTAAATTATTATATTATCATGATATTATCATGTATGAATATCTCTTAATATGATATATATACATTAAATGTCTTTACAACGATAATCGTTACATATATGTCTCGTTTAAAAATCATTAAGTTAGTAGTCTTGTTTTTACATATGTAGTTCATTGTTAATATACTTAATGATATGTTTACTTATCATAGTATCATGTTAACTATATATATATCCATATATATGTCATCATATAGTTTTTACAAGTTTTAACGTTCGTGAATCACCGGTCAACTTGGGTGGTCAATTGTCTATATGAAACATATTTCAATTAATCAAGTCTTAACAAGTTTGATTGCTTAACATGTTGGAAACATTTAATCATGTAAATATCAATCTCAATTAATATATATAAACATGGAAAAGTTCGGGTCACTACAGAAAGATGGTACATTCAGGTTGTGTATCGATTACCGAGAGTTGAACAAACTTACTATCAAGAACCGCTACCCACTACCGAGAATCGACGACTTATTTGATCAACTACAAGGCTCGTCTGTTTATTCAAAGATTGAATTACGTTCCGGGTATCATCAAATGCGGGTGAAAGAAGATGATATTCCAAAGACTGCTTTCAGAACACGTTACGGTCATTACGAGTTTATGGTCATGCCGTTTGGTTTAACTAATGCACCAGCTGTGTTCATGGACCTTATGAACGTAGTGTGTGGACCATACCTTGACAAGTTTGTCATTGTTTTCATTGATGACATACTTATTTACTCAAAGAATGACCAAGAACACGGTGAACATTTGAGAAAGGTGTTAGAAGTATTGAGGAATGAAGAATTGTACGCTAAGTTTTCAAAGTGTGCATTTTGGTTGGAAGAAGTTCAATTCCTCGGTCACATAGTGAACAAAGAAGGTATTAAGGTGGATCCGGCAAAGATAGAAACTGTTGAAAAGTGGGAAACCCCGAAAACTCCGAAACACATACGCCAGTTTTTAGGACTAGCTGGTTACTACAGAAGGTTCATCCAAGACTTTTCCAGAATAGCAAAACCCTTGACTGCATTAACGCATAAAGGGAAGAAATTTGAATGGAATGATGAACAAGAGAAAGCGTTTCAGTTATTGAAGAAAAAGCTAACTACGGCACCTATATTGTCATTTCCTGAAGGGAATGATGATTTTGTGATTTATTGTGACGCATCAAAGCAAGGTCTCGGTTGTGTATTAATGCAACGAACGAAGGTGATTGCTTATGCGTCTAGACAATTGAAGATTCACGAACAAAATTATACGACGCATGATTTGGAATTAGGCGCGGTTGTTTTTGCATTAAATACTTGGAGGCACTACTTATATGGGGTCAAAAGTATTATATATACCGACCACAAAAGTCTTCAACACATATTTAATCAGAAACAACTGAATATGAGGCAGTGTAGGTGGATTGAATTATTGAATGATTACGACTTCGAGATTCGTTACCACCCGGGGAAGGCAAATGTGGTAGCCGATGCCTTGAGCAGGAAGGAAAGAGAACCCATTCGAGTAAAATCTATGAATATAATGATTCATAATAACCTTACTACTCAAATAAAGGAGGCGCAACAAGGAGTTTTAAAAAAGGGAAATTTAAAGGATGAAATACCCAAAGGATCGGAGAAGCATCTTAATATTTGGGAAGACGGAACCCGGTATAGGGCTGAAAGGATTTGGGTACCAAAATTTGGAGATATGAGAGAAATGGTACTTAGAGAAGCTCATAAAACCAGATACTCAATACATCCTGGAACGGGGAAGATGTACAAGGATCTCAAGAAACATTTTTGGTGGCCGGGTATGAAAGCCGATGTTGCTAAATACGTAGGAGAATGTTTGACGTGTTCTAAGGTCAAAGCTGAGCATCAGAAACCATCAGGTCTACTTCAACAACCCGAAATCCCGGAATGGAAATGGGAAAACATTACCATGGATTTCATCACTAAATTGCCAAGGACTGCAAGTGGTTTTGATACTATTTGGGTAATAGTTGATCGTCTCACCAAATCAGCACACTTCTTGCCAATAAGAGAAGATGACAAGATGGAGAAGTTAGCACGACTGTATTTGAAGGAAGTCGTCTCCAGACATGGAATACCAATATCTATTATCTCTGATAGGGATGGCAGATTTATTTCAAGATTCTGGCAGACATTACAGCAAGCATTAGGAACTGGTCTAGACATGAGTACTGTCTATCATCCACAAACTGATGGGCAGAGCGAAAGGACGATACAAACACTTGAGGACATGCTACGAGCATGTGTTATTGATTTCGGAAACAGTTGGGATCGACATCTACTGTTAGCAGAATTTTCCTACAACAACAGCTACCATTCAAGCATTGAGATGGCACTGTTTGAAGCACTTTATGGTAGAAAGTGCAGGTCTCCGATTTGTTGGAGTGAAGTGGGGCATAGACAAATTACGGGTCCGGAGATTATACAAGAAACTACCGAGAAGATCATCCAAATTCAACAACGGTTGAAAACCACCCAAAGTCGACAAAAGAGCTACGTTGACATTAAAAGAAAAGATATAGAATTTGAAATTGGAGAGATGGCCATGCTTAAAGTTGCACCTTGGAAAGGCGTTGTTCGATTTGGTAAACGAGGGAAATTAAATCCAAGGTATATTGGACCATTCAAGATTATTGATCGTGTCGGACCAGTAGCTTACCGACTTGAGTTACCTCAACAACTCGCGGCTGTACATAACACTTTCCAAGTCTCAAATTTGAAGAAATGTTTTGCTAAAGAAGATCTCACTATTCCGTTAGATGAAATCCAAATCAACGAAAAACTTCAATTCATCGAAGAACCCGTCGAAATAATGGATCGTGAGGTTAAAAGACTTAAGCAAAACAAGATACCAATTGTTAAGGTTCGATGGAATGCTCGTAGAGGACCCGAGTTCAGGTGGGAGCGTGAAGATCAGATGAAGAAGAAATACCCGCATCTATTTCCAGAAGATTCGTCAACACCTTCAACAGCTTAAAATTTCGGGACGAAATTTATTTAACGGGTAGGTACTGTAGTGACCCGAACTTTTCCATGTTTATATATATTAATTGAGATTGATATTTATATGATTAAATGTTTCTAACATGTTAAGCAATTAAACTTGTTAAGACTTGATTAATTGAAATATGTTTCATATAGACAATTGACCACCCAAGTTGACCGGTGATTCACGAACGTTAAAACTTGTAAAAACTATATGATGACATATATATGGATATATATATAGTTAACATGATACTATGATAAGTAAACATATCATTAAGTATATTAACAATGAACTACATATGTAAAAACAAGACTACTAACTTAATGATTTTTAAACGAGACATATATGTAACGATTATCGTTGTAAAGACATTTAATGTATATATATCATATTAAGAGATATTCATACATGATAATATCATGATAATATAAAAATTTAAAATCTCATTTGATATTATAAACATTGGGTTAACAACATTTAACAAGATCGTTAACCTAAAGGTTTCAAAACAACACTTACATGTAACGACTAACGATGACTTAACGACTCAGTTAAAATGTATATACATGTAGTGTTTTAATATGTATTTATACACTTTTGAAAGACTTCAATACACTTATAAAAATACTTCTACTTAACAAAAATGCTTACAATTACATCCTCGTTCAGTTTCATCAACAATTCTACTCGTATGCACCCGTATTCGTACTCGTACAATACACAACTTTTAGATGTATGTACTATTGATATATACACTCCAATGATCAGCTCTTAGCAGCCCATGTGAGTCACCTAACACATGTAGGAATCATCATTTGGCAACTAGCATGAAATATCTCATAAAATTACAAAAATATGAGTAATCATTCATGACTTATTTACATGAAAACAAAATTACATATCCTTTATATCTAATCCATACACCAACGACCAAAAACACCTACAAACACTTTCATTCTTCAATTTTCTTCATCTAATTGATCTCTCTCAAGTTCTATCTTCAAGTTCTAAGTGTTCTTCATATATTCTACAAGTTCTAGTTACATAAAATCAAGAATATTTTCAAGTTTGCTGGCTCACTTCCAATCTTGTAAGGTGATCATCCAACCTCAAGAAATCTTTGTTTCTTACAGTAGGTTATCATTCTAATACAAGGTAATAATCATATTCAAACTTTGGTTCAATTTCTATAACTATAACAATCTTATTTCAAGTGATGATCTTACTTGAACTTGTTTTCGTGTCATGATTCTGCTTCAAGAACTTCGAGCCATCCAAGGATCCGTTGAAGCTAGATCCATTTTTTTTCTTTTCCAGTAGGTTTATCCAAGGAACTTAAGGTTGTAATGATGTTCATAACATCATTCGATTCATACATATAAAGCTATCTTATTCGAAGGTTTAAACTTGTAATCACTAGAACATAGTTTAGTTAATTCTAAACTTGTTCGCAAACAAAAGTTAATCCTTCTAACTTGACTTTTAAAATCAACTAAAAACATGTTCTATATCTATATGATATGCTAACTTAATTATTTAAAACCTGGAAACACGAAAAACACCGTAAAACCGGATTTACGCCGTCGTAGTAACACCGCGGGCTGTTTTGGGTTAGTTAATTAAAAACTAT
Organism: Rutidosis leptorrhynchoides; assembly: GCF_046630445.1. Classification (NCBI taxonomy): domain Eukaryota; kingdom Viridiplantae; phylum Streptophyta; class Magnoliopsida; order Asterales; family Asteraceae; genus Rutidosis; species Rutidosis leptorrhynchoides. Next base: position 13,467,207 of record NC_092339.1, read on the forward strand.
GATAAACTTTGATTTAAAAGTTGTTATTCTGAGAAAATGATTTTTATTATGAACATGAAACTATATCCAAAAATTATGGTTAAACTCAAAGTGGAAGTATGTTTTCTAAAATGGTCATCTAGACGTCGTTCTTTCGACTGAAATGACTACCTTTACAAAAACGACTTGTAACTTATTTTTCCGACTATAAACCTATACTTTTTCTATTTAGATTCATAAAATAGAGTTCAATATGAAACCATAGCAATTTGATTCACTCAAAACGGATTTAAAATGAAGAAGTTATGGGTAAAACAAGATTGGATAATTTTTCTCATTTTAGCTACGTGAAAATTGGTAACAAATCTATTCCAACCATAACTTAATCAACTTGTATTGTATATTATGTAATCTTGCGATACCATAGACACGTATACAATGTTTCGACCTATCATGTCGACACATCTATATATATTTCGGAACAACCATAGACACTCTATATGTGAATGTTGGAGTTAGCTATACAGGGTTGAGGTTGATTCCAAAATATATATAGTTTGAGTTGTGATCAATACTGAAATACGTATACACTGGGTCGTGGATTGATTCAAGATAATATTTATCGATTTATTTCTGTACATCTAACTGTGGACAACTAGTTGTAGGTTACTAACGAGGACAGCTGACTTAATAAATTTAAAACATCAAAATATATTAAAAGTGTTGTAAATATATTTTGAACATACTTTGATATATATGTATATATTGTTATAGGTTCGTGAATCAATCAGTGGCCAAGTCTTACTTCCCGACGAAGTAAAAATCTGTGAAAGTGAGTTATAGTCCCACTTTTAAAATCTAATATTTTTGGGATGAGAATACATGCAGGTTTTATAAATGATTTACAAAATAGACACAAGTACGTGAAACTACATTCTATGGTTGAATTATCGAAATCGAATATGCCCCTTTTTATTAAGTCTGGTAATCTAAGAATTAGGGAACATACACCCTAATTGACGCGAATCCTAAAGATAGATCTATTGGGCCTAACAAACCCCATCCAAAGTACCAGATGCTTTAGTACTTTGAAATTTATATCATATCCGAAGGGTGTCCCGGAATGATGGGGATATTCTTATATATGCATCTTGTTAATGTCGGTTACCAGGTGTTCACCATATGAATGATTTTTATCTCTATGTATGGGATGTGTATTGAAATATGAAATCTTGTGGTCTATTATTATGATTTGATATATATAGGTTAAACCTATAACCCACCAACATTTTTGTTGACGTTTTAAGCATGTTTATTCTCAGGTGATTATTAAGAGCTTCCGCTGTCGCATACTTAAATAAGGACGAGATTTGGAGTCCATGCTTGTATGATATTGTGTAAAAACTGCATTCAAGAAACTTATTTTGTTGTAACATATTTTAATTGTAAACCATTATGTAATGGTCGTGTGTAAACATGATATTTTAGATTATCATTATTTGATAATCTACGTAAAGCTTTTTAAAACCTTTATCTATGAAATAAAGGTTATGGTTTGTTTTAAAAATGAATGCAGTCTTTGAAAAACGTCTCATATAGAGGTCAAAACCTCGCAACGAAATCAATTAATATGGAACGTTTTTAATCAATAAGAACGGGACATTTCAAAGGTATTGGGGAAGAAGGTTTTGTTGGCAATGAGGACGATGTTGGATTTACCTCTCCGGTTGTTACGGGTAATAAGGCAGGTTTTGATACTTCTAACATTGTTAAGTCGGGTTCTGGTATTGTTACACCTTCTTCGGTTACGTTCTCTTTAGATCAGGTTCAAGCGGCGTTAGATTCTCATGGTTTTCGAAAACGTAAACGGGCTCGTTGTTCAGGTCTAAGTCCAAGTGATAGTGATATGGGTGGGGGTTTATGGTCTCTTAAAAAGGTGAATGAGAAGAGCGGTTCGGGTCTTGCTCCGGTACGTGTAGGTTTTGAAGTTGGACAGTCGAGCAGCAAGAGGGACGGGTTAGAAACGGGTCTTGTGTATCATTTGTTTGGTAAGGATTCTGGTGGGCCTGAGATGGTTAATAGGCCTGATGTTGGGCCTGGTTCTGAGCCCGGTTTAGGTCCTGAGTCGGGTGTCGGGTCGGGTGAGGGTGGTGGGTCGGGTGGAACGTATAGTTTTTTTGAGGAGGCGTTAAAAGGTATTGAAGGCTTAGTTAGGGTGGAAGGTAAGTTGATTGGGTCGAAGACGCTTCCGAAGCTTAAAGAGGGATCGAGGGCTCAACTAAAGAAAGGTAAAGGAGTGGTTGTTCGAAGGTCTAAGTTTGATGGTTAAGTTTTTTTCGTTCGATAATTTGTTAGTTTCTTTGAGCTTTTGTTGTTTTTGTTTTTTGTGTTCGTGTTTGTAGAGGTGTTTGTGTTGTTTGGCCTCGGTGCCTATGTTTGTATCCTTGTTCCGAGTCTTCATTTTTTTGATGAAGGTCTCGTGTTTTATAAAAGTTTCGGTTTTTTGCCAAAAAAAAAAAAAAAAAAATTTGATTATATGTATAACTACACTAGTTTAATTTGACTCACAAAGTTAATAAATTCATGAAAGTTACGGAGTATAAATTAATAACGTGTTTAAACAATATAATGTTAAAAAAGTATATGTATAAGTTTTATACATATAATTTAAATAGTTTAATTTAACTCACAAAGTTAAGTTAACAAATTCGTCGCTCTGGGGACACGTCACCCGAGAATTTTACTCGCTAGTGAGAAATCAGTGTGGTTGTCATTAGGAATGTTTTCTCTGCGAACAAAAAAAAAAAAAAAACACCCCAATTAACACGAAATTTCATGATCATTCATTATAACAAATATGAAAAATAGTTTACATAAAAATTAATATTAATAATTAATAATAAATAACTATAACTATTATAATTATAATTATAATTATAATTATAATTATAATTATTATTATAACAAAAGTAAATTTTATTTTTTAAAAGTAAAGAAACTTTTATTGATCGATTATGTGATTACATAAAGATATTATATCACAACTATACAATGGGAGCTCAAAATTAATCAATGTACGTTGCTAATGTTATAATTTGCAAGCCAAAACAACGGTGAGAATGTAACTAGGGACGACTTGTGAGAACAAGCCGGGGAGGCCATAGAAAGCAGTGCTGATCGAGCAACGACAAAGCAACTATGACCAACCCATTTGACCCCTATACCATGATACTCTGTTGATCGAGCTCACAACAAACCGAGTGCAGACAAGGAAGTATGAAATGGGAGAAGTTCTCGGTACTTTTAGCCAATTCCGGTTCTGTGTTGAGGTGTTGCAACGATGAAGGAGGGGTTTATTAGCCATTGATGCCACTCGAGGGATGATTTTTTTGAAGCATTTGGATGTCCAAGAGAAATTATGAGTTTGTATTTCGGTTAGGATGGAAGCCGGAACCCATTCTTTTTAGTAAAAACCTTGAGATTTCTATGTTTCCATAACAAAAGTAATTAAACAACAAAATGATTGCTCGACTCAAAAAGTAAACAAACTACTACTAATAATAATAATAATAATAATAATAATAATAATAATAATAATAATAATAATAATAATAATAATAATAATTAATAATAATAATATAATAGTGAAAAACATATGTAATTAAGAATATTTTAGTTTCCATTAGAACTTGACTATAGTTAGGTAGGGGTACCAACCACAAAAGTTAAATAAAACCTAGATATCAACTATGCAAAAAAAGAAAGTTTAGGTATTGTCATGATAATGTAAAGAAACTGTATGTACCAACGACGTAATTTTTTCTTTATTTTATGTCGCTAGAAAATAAGTACTCTTTACAGAGTAGTCTGCAATGAAAATGTTTATCCGCATAGTAAAAAATAAACTGATGGACACCTAAATATCAACTTTTAGAGGACGTAAATATATTATACATTCATTATACATTATACATTATACATTATACATATCTTATAAAATAAAGATAGAAAGATGTTCGGCATAGGTGATAATTCTGATAACCATGGAATGGTCTAGTTGTATTCTTATGGTGAAAAAAGGAGTTTGATCGAAGCCCATATCGTCACACAAATAAATTACTATTAATCTACTTTTAGTAAAAAGATATCGTTTTTGCTTTAAATAACATGAAGTGAGGCTTATGCCTTGATACTAATAGAGATTAGTATTTACTGCTTCCAAATTTTACGTATTTATCTAACTCCTATAACAATAAATTTTATACGTATATTTTGTTTATCATATACGTGTAGGTATTGTACAAATAATAAATATAACTCATTTGGATTTTTATGTGGCAACCTTTAGGAAGAGCACAAGGTCCTTGTTCGTAGTCCATTTCAAGGTCGAAAATTGACCTTTAAATTGATTAAAGTGGTGTCGTTCGGTGTCTTTGATTCAACGTCTTGATGAAAGAAAATATGACGTGGACCAATAAGAGAATAGAATAATTTAAAAAGAAAAAAAAAAACAAATAAAACCACGTCGGTATACCGGTATACCGACGATGGACAACCAACCCTAAATAGACAAGTAACGACGGTGGGCTGGTATCCATTTCAGGGGCTGCGTCGAATTGGACGATGGATCCGACTCCAGACATCACGTGCTCTTAGCAGGGGCGTCCCGTCAATTTCAATTTTTCATATGGGCCCTGTTCAATCAACAAAAAAATGGGCCTTTTGTATATACAAAAATTATGTTAAGTTTTCATTAGTACTGCATATTTTTTGATTATGGGCCCCTTGGAATTATGGACCCTGTGCAAGTGCACGTGTTGCACGCCCTCAAATCCGCCCCTGGCTCTTAGAGTTATCATTAAATATTAAATTAATATAAAAAGTAGTACATGATAGTTATTTTCTAGAAAGTGATTAATTATAACTAAATATACAAATAGTTTTTGCATGTTTTAATCTGATCATGACAATCTTTAAAGTTATCATTAAAAAAATTCTATTCATTATAGAAGATTTTATTATTGGCTAGTAGACAATTTATTGTGGTATTGTTTTTAAAGGACCTTCAATTCAACTCCTCCATTAACATGAAAAATCTTAAGCCATTCATATTTCATATTCATATTCACAATACACCGAAACAAGTCACTAGTGATAGAAATTGTAGTAAAGTTGATTTGTCATGTTTACTTACAAAGGAAAGACATGCAATTAGTGTGATTTAATATTTGTGGTTTTAAGATAATGATCCCTTCTAATGATGGTCCGACTAAGTTTTAAATAAAAAATTAACAGAAATACATTTAAATTGATGGATTACAACTAGGGATGGCAATAGATACCCGATCCAGTGGATATCCATCCGATCCACCCGATTATTCGTGGATATGGACGATTTAAATGGATATGGATATGGATGTTGATGAAAAAATTCCATCCATGGATGAACCCGCTTTCACCCGAAATAACTAAATATATAAATTTATCACTCAAATTAGTATCATTTATGTAGTGATATTTCATTAATTATATTCATATTCATCTTTCTTTATATTTTCTCTAAAAATATAACTTTCTTCTTATATTTTGTTTTGTTTAAATAATCAAATGTATTTATCGTACTTTGGTGGTTCAAATGTGATTCCATGTAACTAAAAGTAAGCAACTTACATGTCGATATCTTTACACGTTTAATAGGTTATCTATTGAATATTTGTTATATAGATTAGTAAAATGTGACTTTCGGTCGCATAAACTATTAAAAATATTACTTTTGATCGTATATAGTGAACCACCGCTTATAATTGTTAAAAATAAAATAAATTTAAACGGATATGGATAATTATCCATTAACCCGCTTCACCCGACGGATATGGATATGGATGGATGAAAAGTAAAAAAAAATAAATGGATATGGATATGGATACGGCCTCACCCGATCCATATCCGATCCATTGCCATCCCTAATTACAACTCTTAACAAAACCAAAAAGCTATAAATCAAGAAGGGTGTATCATGATTTAATATTCGGCTCTATTTTTGAGTCAACAACAAGCTTTGATTTATTGCGTCTTGACTGCTGTTTAGAGCCTAAATTGAATTTCAGTCAGGATTTAAAACCCATGGATATTTGATTTCACTATTTTCATGGCGTCTCAATTTTATTTTTGATTTTATTTTACAGTTTTTTTTTTAAATTTCCTACTTATTGGCCGGAGGTCCACTCAGAAGCAATCTTTTTATCCGTCGAATAGAGAGAGGGATGACTTTCTCTACTTTTGAGAGTGTTTCACTCTGGGTAGAGAAATGACTTGTTTTTATTCTCGGATAGGGGAAATATTGTCTACATCTCACCTCCCCCATACACCCACCCATGTGATATTGAGTTTTGTTGTTGTTGTTGTTGTTGTTGGTGGTGGTGGTGTATAATTGATATGTGTTTTTATACCCTAAAAATAACTAGCAAATATCACCCAATAATTATCACACAATACAGGCAACTAATCCCGATCGTGCAGCAATTTATAAGTAAAATTGACCAGTTCGTCCACAGAGAGCAGTTTTATCAGAAACTTTAACTTGTAATTATTCTAGTAAAATTAAGGTCGTTTTGTTTAGAGTTTTAACGCGTAATAAAATTGAATTAAAATCAATAAAGATAAGGGTATTCACTTAGAATCAATTCCCTCGGATCAGGATTGCTGTTAAGTTCACTTCAAACAATTGTATTGGTGGTAACACTATGATTATCTCTCGATTCTCGCAGATTATCAACTAAATCATTAGCTCAACTCTCGTTGATCCTAATTCTCTAAGCTAGTTACCAATGTATTAATCAATATATTAATTTGACTTGAATTGCTTAAGTCTCCTTAACAATTCTACAATTACCAAGTTCTATCAGAGTTTAATTACTAATTAATCAATTATACCGGTCTCCCGTATATAATCAACCAAAGGCCTAAGCTATTCACGTTCAATAACCTAGTAAAGATCACCACTTATTCAACTCTCGTTGACTAGTTAATAATCCCCGCAACTTCAACTAATGATAAATCACAATAACAGTCGTTCTTAGTCAAACAATACATGAAATAATAAGATCCAATTGTTCAAATCATAAAGATAGCAATCTTTACCTTAGTTCAATCATCTAAGTAGATACAACTAATTTAGCTACTCATAATAAAATAAAGAACACAAGAACATGCAAAATAAACCATCGAATCCATTAACATAAATAAGAATAAAAGTAATAGCAAGATTAAACTAACCACAATTGTTGTAATGTTGTAAAGATAATGAAAAACTGAATGAAAAACTTAGAAATTTGTACCCAGTGGCTGGAACAATAAAATTCGTAAGTAAAGAACTGATTACCATAAAAAGGGTTAAAAACGCGTATTTATACTAAACCCAAAAAAACTGAGTCGGCTGCTCAATCTCGCGACCGTATTAGAGGAATCGCGGTCACGAGCCTTCATCAAAATCGCGGCCGCATTAAGCCAATCGCGACCGCGAGGCTACCTGGTTCCTGTCTTCCAAAGTTCTGCTAACGTATTGCGAACGCGAGATTTTTATCACGAGCAAAGCCCAAACTCGCGACCGCATGGATGGGAATCGCGGCCGCGAGATGCAACATTTTGATCAGTATTTTTTCTGTTTTAATTATTCACTTTGGCACTTCACTTCGACTCACGATTTCTTCTTCAAAACAGCAGAACTTTCAACCAAATAACTTCCAAAACAATATAATTCTTCAAACCATTTCATAAGAACGTTTTAACTCAAACATTAACATTTCCTTCACCATTTCCTCAATTATTAACCAAAACTCAATAAAAACTAACCGATATTGCGAGTAAAAAATATGTATAAATGGGGCAATATCAAAATCCTCCACACTTGAACCTTGTTTGTCCTCAAGCAAGTCTATCTTCAAATAATATTAACTCGAACAAAGATAAACAAACTCAAACAAATCTTCAAAAGTAAAAGAATCAAGAACATACCGATACCGTCTTCAAAAATCATTAACTCCATATCGTGTAGTCTTCAACAAAATTAGTACAAGGATTAAGTCTTCAATCAATTACCATCAACATTCGACCACAATTCAAGCCTAAGTCTACCCAAAATAACCATTCCCGGTCAAAGTCAACTCCATCTTCTTAATAGGTCATCAAAACATAAATCATCAAGTAAATACTTTTCATATTTCAAAAGTTGACCTCCTTGACTTTGACCAATTACGTAGGATTCACGGGATAACCATTGACTCAACAAAATACCAATCAAAATCATTCTCAATATTGTTAACAATTTACTCAATTTCACCAAAATATATTCAAGGTGTCAATCAATATGTATCATGAATTATAGTCACCTTGTGTCACGACCCCCGTTAATCGTCACTAACGGACATCGTGAATTAAGGTCCCTTTACGTGGTCGTAGCCCCTAAATGAGACGCGTTGACCAAAATATGTCGCATTCATTTCAAATGTTGTAGGACTTACAAAGTTTTACAATTCGGATCGACAACAAGTTTAAAGTTACAAGTTTTAAAGTACAAGTGAAACAATTGCGACATAACATAAGTTTATCAAAAGAGATGCTATCTATAGCAAATGTATGTATGCTTTGACTCCAAGCAAGTAATCAAAAGAGTGCGCGGAAGCATGTAGTCATGTAGCAATCAAGGACCTGAGAAAAACATACAGAAAACTATCAGCGAAAAACGTTGGTGAAATCATAGTTGTTAAGTATTGTAAACGTGTTGTATTGAACTACAAGATTTGTATATAGTAATCGTTGATTATCAAAATCGTTTGACATTCCAAAAGTTGTTGTGATGAGCACCCGCATACCAAGGCTTAACTATGAATACCTCGTTTGTAGTGTCTGAACATAACACCGAGACAATTTATATCCACCCGCTTTACCGGCGGTAACTGTAGCTAACAGTTCGAGTGGGGTTTGTCAAACCCGCATGGTACCACACATATAAATCACGCTTACACCTACAATGTAACTAATGGTATTGGATTGAGGATTTGTTGTTCATGTAACTCATTCGTAGAATGTTTGTTTTTGTACTTGTGTTCAATATGTAAATGTATAAAACGTGTATGTTTCTCATCCCATAGTTTAAAAGAATAAAAGTTGTTAAAAAGGTGGGACTATGATCTCACCGAGATTGCACGGCAATGTACTTGTAATTAAACATTGTGCAATGAAAGTTGTTTAGTCTTGACCTAAAAAAGTAAGTTGTATCAATACCGGGTAAGGCATAAGGTCGGTCGAAATGTGTTCAATTAGTCCTATAGCTCGTTACGACTCGATTATATAGCATGTGAGTCACGTTGTCAAGTTTCATGCAAGATATAAGTACAAGAGAAAGGTTATAACGACTAAACAAAGTATTGGTTAAGTTTGACTAAAAGTCAACTTTGGTCAAAGTCAAAGTCAACGAAAAAGTCAACACATTCGGGTCGGGTCTCGGACAATTTTTCTGAGTTATATAATCATATATGAGCATCTTAGAACAAGTTTCATGTTAATCGGAGATGCGTAGCATAGTTGGAATTAAACGAAAATGAGACTCTTTGGATAGCAGGCAATTGGCGCGTGGCTCAGATTCGTGGCGCGCTGCTCCGTTTCAAGGCTAAGTTTCGGTGCCACTTTGTAGACATTCGGCGCTCTGCTCAGGGAATCGGCGTGCCGCTCCGAATGTCTGGGCAAAAATTCCGGGCTGTTTTCAAGTGTTCAACTCAAACCAATTTTCACCCAAACACATTTTATGGTCAATAAACATGCAAAACGCATATAGTATATCGTTGGAAAGCTATTTTAACAAGAAATACAACTAAAAACATATCATCAATCAAATCCATCATTTACAATAACTAAATCCACATCGAATGATCATTGAATGTTCATCATTCAACGTTTCAAGCTCATAAATGCAAATGATGATTCGGGAACTTAACACACACATATAATACGCCGTTTCGAAGATAATTACTCATACAATACAACTAAACACTTACAAACAATGTTCACAAGCATTTATGACATCAAATGTTCATCATTTATTATCACCAAACCCTAACCAAGAATCACAATTTCAATAATCATGTTAGTGAAGTCTTTCCAAGTCAACCAACCTATCAATTTGAAGCTAGTAACACATTTAACACATAAATAATAACATTTAACCACAATTCATCCAACAAAATCAAAGATGTAACAAACTCATTTGTGTTCTTCATGTTAAATACTCAAACATCAAAATCAAGCATACAAATTACATACACAACACCACAATGAGCCATGATATTGCTTTAAACATACATATATTTCGACGCAATATCATTTATATTTCATCGGCTTTTACCGAAAAGAAGACATTCAAATGCATAATTCACGAGAAAAATGACAAAAGTAAATGCGAGCTTAAAGTTTGAAGAAACGACGATAAAACAACGATAAAACGACGGATTTAAACCAAATATATATCAAGATAATGTTTACCCGAATGCAAGTTCAAGATGATCGAAGAAAAAGAGTTCAAAAGAAAGTTCCAAGTCGATATACGTCAACACGGGGTGAACAAAGAACAAACGAAAAAATAAAAATAAGAAAACTGTCGTTTACTCCTACGCGAAACGTGTGCAAAGCTACGCGAAATGCGTAGTATTTTAGTCTTACGCGGATCGCGTATACCCCTACGCGAAACGCGTAATGTTGCCACCAGATCCAGATTCCTAAAGCAAATGGGATGGTGGCTTTATGATTAATTATAATACTTTTGCAAACTTTATGGGATGTACACAGCAAAGCAGATCAAGTTCAATCAACTACACCTACTACATGTTAATTATATATGAATGAGCTTCTGATCGTGAAAGGAAGAACAAAATTAATATACACAAAACATATAACTCAATTTCTTTACAGTGATTTTGTTTATTTCTAGTACTCCGTATCATTCAATTTTATTTTCAGTTCCAATTAATTTTAAGTTTCAATATTTAGGATAGTTTCAATATTAAGGGTGTATTGTTCGTGATTAAGGGTATTATTGTGCGAGTGCAAGGGTATTGTTATTGTAATTTTTCTACCGTTTTGAAGTTAATGAAAGTGAAGATTTTCGTAAGTATATTCCGTTAAAATTATCGTTATCAATTTTTTATGTTTGTATGTTTTTTATTTTCATGTTTACCCTAGTATAATGAGTAGCTAATTTCCCTAGTGTTTGCTTAGGTGTAGAGCCCCTAGTGAAATGGATTGTTATCATTTGTAAAAATTAAAATATAACTTAAGTATTTTTAACATTGAGCCTAATTAAAAGAACCATTATTATGTATTTGGATATTTAACTCCTGTCACTTAATTTGTTAGATTAAAATAACGAAAGTTATTTTTATCTATATAAATTTAAGCTTCAACATTAAAAGTGATCTAGACGAACTTATGAATAATTTATTAACACTAAATTAGAAATAAAGTTCGGTGGTTTGGGTAATATCACTAGTCATATAATAGTGAAATTATAAAAAGGGAAACCGTTATAATTTGAGTTTTGGCGAAGGTCAAAATTGGGTTGGGTCTTAATTTAAGTACTTAAGAACTAGTAACTATCTAAATAGAATCCGATGAAAATTAAATTTAATTTAGTTAGTCATAACTTTATATTTATTCGAAAGAAAAATATAAAGTTTTATACTAAAACATTTTAATAGGTCTTAAACTCAAAACAATCCATGGATCTAGAGGTGACACATTTAAGTAAACACTCCCATTTATATATTGCAAATTATTATTATTATTATTTACGTATTATTATTCAGCAAAACTAAAAATATAAATCAAAATACTCGAATTTGTACCAGAACTGTTTGTCACATCGAATATAACTTACGCGTATCGCGTATACATTACACGAAACGCGTACCTTTAAAATTATACGCGGAACGCGTATTAATCTACGCGAAACGCGTACGTATTAAAATATCACTGTTACGTATTTTATTTATTTTCTAAGTTTTAAAATAAATCTTTTATTATTATTTTAAAGTAAATAATTTATAATTAGTTTAATTATTGTAATTTCCTATAATTCAGTTTTATATTTAATTTAGGTTATTATTTAGTTAATTTAAATAAATTTGTATATTATAATTTATTGCTCAAAACAAAATTCTAATCAATTAGTTTTATTAAAAGTTATTATTTTATTAATTATTATTTAGTAATAAACTTATTTAGATCACAATTAGTATAATTTCAATTAATTCACTTTTAAGTTAATAATTATAAATAATGTATTCGTATAAATTAATAAGTAATATAATTAAGTTAAGATTAAGTTATATTTTATTATTATTATGTAGTATTATAAATTCCTAATCGAAAACCCCCTTTAAATAATTTTAACTTCAAAGACTATTAAAAATAATTTAAACACTGTCTCCCTGTGGAACGAACCGGATTTACCAACAAACTAAACTACGCGGATAGGACTAGTTGCCTATATATGTGTGAAATCAACCTGAATTCATTAAAACACCATATATACAATAAAACAATTTGTGTAATAAAATAACTCAAATCCGTTCATAAATAAAGGTACTGTTTCAACGCATCAACTTTTTGGCGCCGCTGCCGGGGAGCGGTTTTGTTTAAAAGATTTTAATAAACTTTAGGTAATTCGATCCTTTTGTAGGAATTCATTCCTAGAAAAGGTTTTTGGTGTTATGATTTCATAATAGAAATTAATGCATGAATTTACGTTCCTCCAACACTGAATTAACTCCTCCATATCCTGAACCCGAAAGAAAATTTCACGAACGTTTAAGAGCTCAAGAAGTAGAGTCTCTCGCCGAGGATTTAGAATCACTTTCATTAGATTCTAACTCTGAACCAGATATTCAACAAATCATAGAACCAGTTATTAAGGAAGAAGAAGAGATGGCTGTTACAAATCAAACGATGGAAGCATTAATGAAGGCGACAAGAACAGGTCAAGGCCAGGCAATTATCCAACCTACGATGACTAACGGCTTTGAAATAAAAGGTCAATTCCTTCACATGGTGACTAATACATGCCAATTCGGTGGAGCTCCAAATGAGGATGCTAACGAGCATCTTCGTAAGTTTGTAAGCATTTACAAGCTATTCAAAATCAAGGATGTCTCCGATGAAGTCGCATGTTTGAAAATCTTTCCATGGTCCCTAAAGGACGATGCAAGAGATTGGCTAGACTCATTACCAGAAGGTTATATCGAAGACTGGAATGATATGATGGACAAGTTTTTGTCAGAATTCTTCCCTGCTTCAAAAGCAGCGAAATTGCAAAGTGATATAAATCACTTCAAACAAAAGCTTAATGAGACTCTTTATGAAGCTTGGACTCGATTCAACAAAATACTTAGGGTATGTCCTCAACACGGGTTGAATACATTCCAAAAAGTCCAAATATTCTATAAAGGAGTCAATGTGGCTACTAGAAAAGATATAGATGTTGCAGCTAGAGGTTCGATCATGAAGAAAACACAGGAAGACGCTCACACTATCATTGCCGATATTGTGACGACCCGGAGATTTCTGACCAAATTTAAACTAAATCTTTATATGTTTCCGACACGATAAGCAAAGTCTGTAATGTTGAAATCTTAAAAAAACTTTGAATTGTGTTTATATATTCATTTGACTTTCGACTAGTTCCGACGATTCACGAACAACAATTTGTAAATAGATATATATATATATATATATATATATATGTATATATATATATATATATGTATATATATATATGTATATATATATATATATATGTATATATATATATATATTAATACGAAATATAATTTGAAAGATTATATTATCTAGTTATTAGAATTAAATTGGTAAAATAGAATAATATAAGATATAATAAAATTTATTATTAAAATGAATCTATATATAGATATAAAAGTTTATTGAATATATATTTATGATTTCGAATTTATTTGACACGATATAACACTCTTTGGAAAAACTGTCTGTATTATAATCTAATTGTGTGGCTACTTACTATTCGACAAGTTGTCAATGTTTTTATTCTTTATAGCCTACTAATATTATATAGGTACACATGGATAGGGATTAACTGGAAAGGAAATAGATTACTGATCTAGAGCTCACATTTATATATTTATGTTTATACTATAACTATTCGTACACTTTTTCTTCCTCCATGTTTTCCCACTAGCATATTATATACAAGTGAGTTAGGAGCATTATATAGATATAAATGAAATGCAATCATTCAATCCATTATCATCCCCTATCACGCATATTACTGTATGAATTATTCATTTGTTTACTATGTTGTTTTGGATTCTTCTCACTATATCGAATCTTAAGGAGAAAATATAATATATATGTATACCCCATGTTCACTTCCCTTTATATTTTTTTGTCTTCTTTATTCAATAGCTAGTCAAAATAGATATAGATATATATAAAAATATACACGATACATCCATGATTAAAAACCCACTTTGATTCACAGCCATTAACATCTTTACTTTATTCTTCCTCTTTTATTTTTCTGCTACCCGATCCAATTATCATTATCATACTTTATATTGTGGTGAACCAAATAAAAAGAATTACAATCTAATACTACTATCCTATATTTCTGTCAAAATAATCCCATCACCCTAACTTCTTGTTTCTTATTCTTGGTGATCATTATCAACAATTCTCTTCTATCTCCTACGAACAACCGTTGACAACAAATTCAAAACCTTCATCATTAGATTACCACCATCCTTCTCAATTAACCATTTAAAACCCTTTAAAGCTATACACTGTTTGCTACTACTTCTAACTTCTGGTTCAAACGAAAACCCAAAACCATCGACACCTCCTGCACCTGCTTGATTCATTATTTTTCCTGTCAACAAAAGCACCACAACAAATTGTGGAATACTGCTACTCCTCTCTACTTCTTCTGCTAATGTTTTGGCCATCACAAAACACCACCATGAAGACACCTACAACTGACACTATTGCTAAACGTTTTCTGTATCATTTGCCTGCACAGACCCATCAAAATTTTTTTTACAAAAGAGCAAGATCAAGAAAAACTCAACACTGTAATCTCACTTATCATTACAAAACAATCTTGATACAGTTGCTACATAAATTGTTCAATTATACATATATATCCTCAGCTACTACTGATATTCGAAAAATTAAAAACCGAAAAGAAGAGACGAACAACTTTTCATTATTCTACAATTTCTGTTTGAAAGTTCTATTCAATTTCATCATGAATTCAAACTTTATAACACTCAAGTTTTTGTCATCGAATCCATGAACTATAACAATAACATAACAGTTGCAAATCATCAGAAAGTAGAAACAGTGACAAATTCGTAATTAATTGATTCGAGTTCATCTGCCTGGAATAGCCAAGCCTTTCGATCCACTTTTCAATTCATGAACAATAAGGTATTTCTGGAAAAATTATTTAATTACGAGTGTTTCTAAACACGTTTCAAGAAGTAATCCATACTTGAAACGCTTGAATTTCAATTTCTGAATTTCAATTTCATCATTCACCGTCGCCTCTAATCAAAACAAAATTCGAGTTGTTGTTGTTCCTGATCTCGATTTCTTTCACAAAACCTTTTAAGAGTAGGATTAAGAAACGAATCCAGTTGATCTGATGATATGGTTTTAGAGAAATTGATACTGGGAAAAAAAACTAGGGATCGAGTAAATGGAGAGAAGAATGAAGCAGGGGAAACATACGGGGACCGGATGATTTTAAGGGTGCCATCGAATTTGGTTACGGGCTGAAATTCAATTAAGACCCAACAACCTAAGCCCATCAAAATTCTAAATGGGTTATCTATTTTTCTTTGATGATAAATGCGAGTTAAATAAAATTAGGATACTAAGTATTTGAGAAAGATAACAGACAGAGCATTGGTTAGTCGCGTGTGTTGGTTAACGAGAGGTCTCGCGTTCGACCCCTGCTTGGTGCATTTCTTTTTAAAATGAGCTTCAACGATAGTTTTACATATTAAAATTCATTATTATTATTATTATTATTTATTGTTATTATTACTATACTAATTATTCTTGTTATTGTTATTAGTATTATTATTATTATTATTATTATTATTATTATTATTATTATTATTATTATTATTATTATTATTATTATTATTATTATTATTATTATTATTATTATTATTATTATTAGT
This sequence comes from Rutidosis leptorrhynchoides, assembly GCF_046630445.1. Taxonomy (NCBI): domain Eukaryota; kingdom Viridiplantae; phylum Streptophyta; class Magnoliopsida; order Asterales; family Asteraceae; genus Rutidosis; species Rutidosis leptorrhynchoides. Next base: position 13,483,457 of record NC_092339.1, read on the forward strand.
ATAATTACTATTAAGATCATCATTAATATCATAATTATCATCAACAGTACAATTAATATTTTTACAAGTATTATTATTAATACCATTGTTATTATCACTAATAGGGTTATTATTAACATAGGTATATTATTAACGTTATTATTATCATTACTAATTTTAACTTTTAAAATGAGCTTCAAAGGTAGTTTTACATATTAAAATTCATTATTATTATTATTATTATTATTTATTGTTATAATTACTATACTAATTATTCTTGTTATTGTTATTAGTATTATTATTATTATTATTATTATTATTATTATTATTATTATTATTATTATTATTATTATTATTATTATTGTTATTAGTATAATTACTATTAAGATCATCATTAATATCATAATTATCATAAACAGTACAATTAATATTTTTACAAGTATTATTATTAATACCATTGTTATTATCACTAATAGGGTTATTATTAACATAGGTATATTATTAACGTTATTATTATCATTACTAATTTTAACTTTTAAAATGAGCTTCAAAGGTAGTTTTACATATTAAAATTCATTATTATTATTATTATTTATTGTTATTATTACTATACTAATTATTCTTGTTATTGTTATTAGTATTATTATTAGTATTATTATTATTATTATTATTATTATTATTATTATTATTATTATTATTATTATTATTATTATTATTATTATTATTATTATTATTATTATTATTATTATTATTATTATTATTATTATTATTATTATTATTATTATTATTATTATTATTATTATTGTTATTAGTATTATTACTATTAAGATCATCATTAATATCATAATTATCATAAACAGTACAATTAATATTTTTACAAGTATTATTATTAATACCATTGTTATTATCACTAATAGGGTTATTATTAACATAGGTATATTATTAATGTTATTATTATCGTTACTAATTTTAACTTAGTATAATAGAACTACTTTTTTGGATAAACAAATAAAATACATACATAAATATATATATATTTATCACATATAACATAACAGAATTTAATATTTTAATGTACAAAATGAAAATATGAAACATATATATATTATTAATATAAAAAGGACATAACTAATAAATTTATATATACATTTATTTGATTACGATTATATGTTTTAATATATATACAAATGGTATAGGTTCGTGAATCGAAGGCCAACCCTGCGTTGTTCAATGCCGTCATATGTATTTTTACTACAAAATACAGTATAGTGAGTTTCATTTGCCTTTTTACCCTTTTATATTTTTGGACTGAGAATACATGCGCTGCTTTTATAAATGCTTTACGAAATAGACACAAGTAATCGAAACTACATTCTATGGTTGGATTATCTAATCGAATATGCCCTTTTTATTAAGTCTGGTAATCTAAGAATTAGGGAACAGACACCCTAATTGACGCGAACTCTAAAGATAGATCTATCGAGCCCAACAAGCCCCATCCAAAGTATCGGATGCTTTAGTACTTCGAAATTTATATCATGTCCGAAGGAGGATTCCGGAATGATGGGGATATTCTTATATGCATATTGTGAATGTCAGTTACCAGGTGTTCAATCCATATGAATGATATTTTTGTCTCTATGCATGGGACGTATGTTTATGAGAAATGAAAATATGAAATCTTGTGGTCTATTAATATTATGAAATGATTATTTTATGTTAAACTAATGAACTCACCAACCTTTTGGTTAACACTTTAAAGCATGTTTATTCTCAGGTACTAAAGAAATCTTCCGCTGTGCATTTGCTCATTTTATAGATATTACTTGGAGTCATTCATGGCATATTTCAAAAGACATTGCATTCGAGTCATCGAGTTCATCAAGATTATTATCAAGTCAATTATAGTTGGATATATTATGAAATGTTATGCATGCCTGTCAACTTTCGATGTAATGAAAGATTGTCTTTTCAAAAACGAATGCAATGTTTGTAAAATGTATCATATAGATGTCAAGTACCTTGCGATGTAATCAACTGTTGTGAATCATTTATAATTGATATGGACTTCGTCCGGATGGATTAGGACGGGTCTTCACAGTTGGTATCAGAGCGGTGGTCTTAGCGAACCATGTCTGCATTAGTGTGTCTAACTGATAAGTCGTTAGGATGCATTAGTGAGTCTGGACTTCGACCGTGTCTGCATGTCAAAAGTTTTGCTTATCATTTCGTGTCAAAAATTACCTGTTTATCATTCTTAGAGAATCACTTGCTTATCATTCTTAGTCTAAACACGTTTTACTGCATTGACTACATGAATAATGTATAGACAAAATTCATATCTTAGCGTATCTGCTACTTCATATCTTAGCGTATCTGTTACTGTAACTTTGCCTGACAACTTCCGTAGATTCCTCCGTAACTTATGGGATTTTAGTATTATATATGCATATGTAAATTATGTATTGCAGGGTACTAATCTACATCCTATAATCTATTTCTTATCGAAAATCCTTCATCTGATCGTACGAGATGAATTCTGCAACCAGTTCGAGTCCCTCAGATTCCGATAGCTATTCAGATAGTTATTCCGACAGCTATTCCGATGTGGACGTTCACCTAAGCTCCGAAAGCAGCATCACCAGAATGAATCAACCAACCAACCATCCCCAATTCATATGATGAGTTCGTAGTCGACTTAATTAATGGAGACGAGAAGAAGACAATCCTTTCCATCAACCAAATTCACCTCTTGGTGAAGAACCTGAAGCACTTACCGACGAACCACACCGAAACACCATTTTCACCCTCATTTCCCGAATATCTCACCACGATTATATTCTATCTAAAATTCTAAAACTTATTCATCCATTCGTTCCGACTGACAATCATCCCGGAGTAATACAAGAAGTCAGCGAACTTCGCGCCCGAGTTATAGTCTTGGAGAAATATGGTGCAAAATTTACCAGCTTCAGCAACATCACTGGCACCAACAGTACCACCAACATCAATACCAGTACCACCAACAACCCAAGTTTCAACATCACACGCCTCAACATCTCATTATGTACCCCGAGCATAATCATCATTCTACGTATCATTTTACATCATTTATCTTCGTTCGACATGGCGATTATGAAATCTCTAATGTTTTAGAGATTATATATTCTAGTTCTAATGGTAAACCAAATGAGTTTAATATCATATTAACTCAATGAATCCATGATTACATCTGAAGAAAATATATATGTATATATGTTTTCATAAAGATTGTAATTAAAAATTCTTTCGTACAAAGTGTTAATCGTGAAAATATTTTTAACGGGTAGGTAATACCCGAGGAATATTCAGATTTCACATTAATAAATTACACTGTACATTCTTCGAAGCTGATTCAACAGTCGTTTACTATCCTACTTACATCCACCGATATGTGTATCCGTTCACAGCAAAATAACCATTTTTATTCAAATTCATATTTGGATTTTGATTTATCATAATCCAACAAGTGGCATAATGAAGAAAACATTTGACAAAATAAAATTTGTTAGAAACAAACAAATTAACTATGAGAAATTTTGTAAGAATCCACGCTAATTGTTCCTAGCTAACTGATTACATTTTATTTATCGCAATTTACATTCTCACAATTTTATTTATCGTTATTTAATTTCTGTTATTTATTTTACGCACTTTAAATACCGGGACACGTATACAAGGTTTTGACATATCATATCGACGCATTTATATATATTATTTGGAATAACCATAGACACTCTATATGTAGTAATGAACGAGTTCTCTATACAGGGTTGAGGTTGATTCTACAATAATATATATAATTTGAGTTGTGATCGAGTCTGAGACGTATACGGGTCACGACACGTATTAATTAATTCGAATATTGTATATTAAACTATATATGAATTATTGGACTGTTACTGTGGACTATCAACTGTGGACTAATAATATTGGCCAATTAAAATGAATTAAAATATTGATTATAACATATGAAACTAAAACATTCTTCAAGTTTGCCACTTGATTTCATCTTAAACCTCATTT